>NC_134463.1:92313531-92616156 GCF_047948215.1 Lycorma delicatula | reverse complement strand
GGAGTTCCCACCCGTTCACCGGAATCGGCACACCTGGGCATGCCGGCCCTCGTGGATGGGACTGTCTGCCCTTCCCTACGCTAAAAGCCACGACGTCTCCCCTCAGCGTCCTTAGCGCGTAATACTTTCATTGAAAGCGTGTCAAGAGCCCTCCAGTTATTCTCTTTTCCATTGCGTAGTGTTGTATTTTATTGTTTTCCTAGATACTTTAAAATAGACACCGCTTTAAGATTTCCGTTTTCAGTGCTTATTTTATTTTTGGGGTAGTTTTTGATGTTGGGAATTACTTCTGATTTTTTAAGGGTGTCTATCTGTAGATCTGCTCACACTAAGCTAACTGTTTTCGATCCTCTACCGGTTGAATCACTTTTTCCTCAGTTTCCGCTAGCAAAGTCAGATAGATCATCTGCAAAAGTCAGACATCTAACTTGTATTCCGCTGTTTTTTGACCCTATTTTTATTTATTTTAGTTTTTTTCCAGAAATTCTTAAGTGTTTTGTCCAAGATGAAGTTGAAAAGCATGGGAGATAATCCGATTCACCTACTTTTATGGATTATTTATTTTTTTATCACGAATCGACCTTCCAAGAATCACGCGAATATCGTTTCAATTTCTCTCTTATTTTCTTTCATATTTCTTTCATAACTTTACTGTTCACATCTTTCTCTCTTTAGAAAACCGAAGTTTCTGGACTTTCTATTCTACCAAAGAAACCTTTATGTTGTGTACTATTTCTTTAAAAACTAATTTTTTTAAATTAATTAAAAAATAATTTTTAATAACGTGAAATTATTTATTAAATAAGTAAACAATTACAAAAGTTTTTAGAAATTACTGTCCCTCCACCGAACCTAAAAGGGGGGGCTACGACCCCTGTAACTTACTCTTTATAAAGTATATTTTTTATTCATTTTTTATTTTACTTTACGGTTATGTACTAGTAAAACCCAGCGTAAATTAAGAGATCTATTTAATACGAAATAAAGATTAGAGTCTGATTGCTTCAAAAATTTTCTTTATTATCGTCTTTTAATTGAAAATTTATGGTAATTTTAAAGAAAATTATAAAAATTTAATCGTATCTTCTCATACCATATTAAAAACCAAAGAGCCTCTTACATTAAAATGTAATATCTCACAAAATAATCTGGTTGTAGTGTTTTTCCTTAAATTGTAAAAACGTTCTTTTTTTTACATTGATAAATTAATTTCAATTTCCTTTCAAAATATTCAGCTGTGAACATTTTTTTGATTGTTATTTTAAATTATTCCAGTATTTTCCTCAACTATTTTAAAAACCTTTCTAATACGTTAAAGACATTTGTTCAGAAAAATTAGAGACAATTTAATGTTTAATTTTCGTATTTTTTGCTACTATATTCTCCAATAGGCGTGTTGGCATCGAGCCATGGTTAGATAGAAATTGTGATGATTATTATTAAATGGTAGCTGTCGGCGGAACGGCGACTGCACTGCCGGGGGTATGGGTTCCCATGCAGCCGTGAGGTGTAGCGGCTTCTCGACGATGGTAGAAAGCAAGTAAATGTCACGCGGGACTCTGCGATGGAGCTGAGTAGGAGTAGGAGGTTTGTCCGCTCTCCCTTGTAGACCAGACCGGAGTCCGCAAATTAACCAATTCTGGGGTATGAACTGAAAGTTTGAGTTCTCTAAGGGAAGTAGGTATTAATTTCGTCGTTGCGAACAACATTTTTGGTGGTATGTTGTTTTTCAATTTGCCTCGAATCTATGAGACATTTACAAGAAAGTGGCTCAGTAAAAGTAGAACTAGGTGCGGGTTTCGTGCTTCCGCGAACTCGGTTAGCTAGTTCAGAGGGCAACGATGTAAGATATTCAAGATGTGCGGATGAGGCCTACAGCGAAGGCAAAAGCTGAGTTTAAAAGTCACCGATGTAAATTTCTACCGAGGCATTTATATGAGTGGCATCCCAACGAGGCCTGGCTTATTACTGTGAGATGTAAAAAGTTAGAGGGTGAAAGACGACTTCCGTTAAAGCCCATCAGGGCTAGGAATGTGGGGGATGGCGACCGGAAGCATCACAAGGTGGATGTCTTCCCCTACGGGGTTGAGATGTCATACTTCACCTGTTTATCATTATTAAGTTCAACATTATCTATCATTAAAATTTATTTTTCTATCATTTTCTTTCTGTTTGTAAATAATAAAAAAATTTCTCCTAGTAAATGTTTGTTAATGAAGGTAAATTCAGGATGTTTAACAATGATTTTCACTAAACATCCGATCTCTTTGGAGAACGATATCCAAATGTCACTTGTAAGAGCTGAATTTCTCTTGTCAATCCAATGAAGTTAGTTGAATGGTAATATGCAACAATATATTTGAGGCAGTGAAGAAGTCAACAGAAAATCACTTCACTCCTCATTTTTTTGTAATTAAATATGGTGTGAGATTTTTGTTATCCTGTAAATGGTTCTCAGTTTTTAAAATGACATATATCAAAATGATTATGACCTGTTTCGTTATGAAATCTACGAACAACTTAAGCCGGTTTCATCCGGAGGTCTCGGGTTTGAATCCCGGTCAGGCATGGAATTTTTACACGTTACAAAAATTGTCATTCATTTCATCCTCTGAAGCAATACCTAACGGTGATGGTGGTCCCGGAGGTTAAAAAAAAAACTTAAGCTGTTCTTTAAACTATTTGAAAATCGTATTTTTATAAATCTGTATATATCAGTTTTTTATTGCGTAATAAATTGGTTTATTATTTTTTCATGAAACTGTATACTAATAAAATAATTTATGGCCCAATTGGATATGCAAACGATTATTCATATTCCAATTTTTCTTATTCATGAAATTAATGACAGTATACCTTGAACATATTAATAGACAGATCTTCGATTCAATACGATCATTTACATATTTCTTTTATGATTTTTTTTTAACCATTTATGTCCACTGATAAACCATGTGATTTAATTCCCAATATGTTCTTTCCTCGGTTAATTTATCAAATTCTCTTCTCGATAGTCCCCTCTGTTAGTTCTATTCATCATGCATTACCAGCAATTTTATTTCGACATTATCATCAATTCTGTTTATTCATACACACATAGATTTTACTTCTATTATTTCGCATACTTTTCCAGTTCTTATAATGTTATAATATTAGAGAAATGTATTATTATGAACTCAAAGCTGATCTGCTCATTTTGTATTTCTTGATATTTTTAAATCTCTGATAGCAAATTCTGTATATATGGATATCAGTATTTACTTTATACGTCGCAAACTTCTTAATCTGTAATCATGAAATTCATTTTAATGCGATTGTTTTTTTTTAATAATTAATATAAACAATAACATATTTTTAATTGCGGAGAAAACAATATTTCAGTCATAATTTGGACTGACTTTTCAGCGTTTTATAATTATTTGAGAGTTAGAATTTTGTTTTTTGCTTGATGATATCAATATTTAAACTTGATTTTGTAGTATATGAATAATGCCATACCTTACCGGGATTCAAACTCGAGACCTCAGAATGGAAGGCCGAGACGCTACCACTCCACCAAGGAGCTCGGAGAATAATATACAGAAATATTGTCTCCAAATTTATTTTCAAAATAAGTGATCATTCTTTTATTTTTATAAAAAAGATTATTAATGAGCAGGTATGACTTTATGTCCGCATTGCTTTGTGGATTAAACTTCCATTCATAATTTGTCTACTGCGTAAAATTTCTTTTCATTTCATTATAAGACATTTTCATTAATTGTACATGAAAGTCTAAGGACAATTCCATCTTCAAATTAGTGCAAAAATGAAATCAAAACACATTCTATTAAACTTAAACTTTCATTTTATAATTTTCCTTCAACATAGTTTCATTTTTATTTCACTGTTATATGAAAATCAAACTATTCATATGAAAGATAAAAGAGATAATTTGTAACTAGCATAATTGGATAAATTTATGTTTTGTAGATGCTTCAATATAAATATTATTTTCCTATTAATGATCGATTATTTATGAAGAACTCATACTTGCTCATAAATAATTTAAAAAAAAAAAACTATCACTAATTTTGAAAATAGGTTCGGTAACAAATTTTTGTGTTTTAAAAAAGCGTGGTTGTATGCGTGAACAGTGTTGAATATAAATATTAAATAAATCACGAAAAATACTTGACAGGATGTGTTTTATATATATATATATATATGTGTGTGTGTGTGTGTGTGTATACATTCACACAGAGTGTTTCTAAAATGGTGGGCTGGCTATACTTTTTCAGATTCTATTTGTAAAACTAAACAAAAAATATCCTTTTGAAATTAGCGATTTCTCCTTCGTTCTTTCCCTGTCCGCCATTTTGTTATTTTTATATAAAAATGTATACCTCGAGTTTGGATATACGAATCACATTAATATTTTGATAAGCGTCTTGGTAATAAAGTTTTATAATTAGAAAAAAAAATCAGGAATTAAATACCTTCGCAAATTACAAAATGGCGGCCATGTTTATTTCTCAATCCATTATATCTCCGTAAATATTAGTTTTATCAAATTTATGTTATTTGCTAAAATATTAAGCCTTTTATTTTGAACAAAATGAAATTTTATTTTTTTAAGTCGGTTAACAAATAGCCGAGATCCCGGTTCGAATCCCGGTCGGGCATGTCATTTTCACACACGCTACAAATCATTCATCTCATCTTCTGAAGCAATACTAACGGTAGACCCGGAGGTTAAAAAAAAAGCTGGTATGAAACCAAATTTTAAATATTCCTCCGAATACTGACGAATTTTTTTCTTGCTTGCACACTCGCTTTACTATGGGCTGAAATAAATAAATATAAGATCAATTAAAAACTAAAAATAAAGTATGTGTTAAAGAGTGGCGGCTCGTAGCTAAAATTAATGGGAGCACTGCTCCAGAAAAGTTTTTTCTGCGCCTTTTCAAGGCCATGGTTAAAGTTTCCTGTAAAATAAAAGAACCGAAAATAAAAATTAATCAAATAGAATAGCTGGAAGCAGGATAATAATCTAGTTCTACACTAATTATCACATTGAAGAATATGGTACACGATTTTTAAGCACATTGTGCTTTAAAACCGTATTCGTTTTAACCGAATATATGATACAATACCATTATGAATAATTATTTTTAGTATTATTAGATAACTCAATAAAATGTCCGCTTAAAAACACTATAGTCCAACGATGCTTAATTTAAATGTCTATGTACACAGAAACAAATACATATTTAGTTTTACTAATTACCTTCTCTTTTGCTCTTCCAGCGTGTTTTTGAACAGATTTGGCAATCAAAGAGCCCTTGCTTTTCACCATCTTCTGATCACTACTGAAAAAACATCTAAGCCGTTTTCATATTCCTTCTACCGACTAAACTGGAAAAGGGAACGAACAAGGAACGTTCCATACACACGGAGTAAAAAAAAATTACCTTTCACCAGTACGACAGGGTTGGGTTTGCGGGAGCAACAAAACCGTGCAGCAGTCTCCCGTGCAGCTTCCTATGTGCGCATGCGCACAACAACCAAACACCACGCCGGTGGAACTATGAAGCGCACAGTTCCATACAAAGATTTTTGTATATTTTTTCATAAACTGGGAGATGGTACAAGAATAAAGAAAGAATTAAAAAAACAAGGACTCAATATATTAAATGTTATCGATAGATAATATCAAGTAGAAATAGGGGATGCTGCAGTTCCACAGTGCCTATACGCGAGCCGCCACTGGCGTTAGAATCAATTTAATTTGAAGTGGAGTAAACGTATACTAAAAAATGGATATTTAAATTTATATGAGACCACTACCCTACCGCAAAATAACTTTTTTTTTCCATTTGACAAATTTTTCTGGAAAATTATGATTTTAAACTGAAATAATTAAAAATAAAACACAAATACTTACCACTTATATTTATACAATGTATATTTTCTTTAAATCAACGAGACAACAGTTTTAACGGACGCTTATTTCAAATTAACTCCAACGATTCTTCTTTTAACTCTTTGCACTCAACAGACCACCGCTCCTAGCGTCTAATAATGAAATTACGGCTACGAACATGGCGGACAGAAGTTACCTATACTGGACGTTTGAACGGCTCGTGTAGCAACTGAGAGTCGCCATATGGTTAACTTAAACTCTGGATGAATCCATTGCCCCCCCCCCTGTGGTGCGTGGGCCCCACATTGGTAAACACTAATTTAGAACTTATAAGTCCCGTACTTCAAAGTTTTATTCAAAGGATAAGTAATTTTTTCACTTAATCTAATGTATTTTTGGTAGCTAAGTTACAACCGGCCTCCTTGGCGCGGTGGTAGCGTCTCGGTCTTTCACATCTGGAGGTCCCGGGTTCGAATCCCGGTCAGGCATGGCATTTTTGCACGTTATAAAATGGTTATTTCATCCCATCATCCTAAGTCAATACCTAACGGTTGTCCGTGAGGCTAAAAAAAGTACTTTCTAATGGTGTTTGATTTTATTCAAATTCCCGTAAAGGGATGGTGATAAAAACACTTCTTTTTGTAATTTCTGGGACTCAAAGTAACATTTATCTACTATTTAGGTGATTCCATTACATTAGTCTATCACTTTAATTATCTATTTGGGTAATTTACGTGATAAACCTAATTTTTCTTTCGTCAGTCATCGTTTTGCATGATTTCTTGAGACTGGATTAACCGATTTTTATGAAATTTTTTACAATAACTACTGAATATAATTTAATGATGCCATTTAATTTTGGTTATGATTGGTCAAAGGGTGAGAGATACGATCACCAAGAGTCCTGTACCTCTTAAACTGTATTCAAAGAATAGAATCAATCATATTTTTTTACATAATTTCTACTTTTATTCTTATATAGTGTTAAAAATGTGAATCAAACTTAGGGAAAAATGACTAAATTACAATAGTTGTAGAAAATGGTCTCCATTATGCGATTCACATGACTGAATACGACGTTGCATGCTATTAAGTACATGTTGTAACGTTTGTTGAGGAATTACAGCGACACATCGTTAAGTTTCGCTCTGCTATTCGGGAACGGTGAGAGGTTGAGTTTTGTAAGCAGCATCCTTAAAGTATCCTCACAAGAAACGTCTGGAAGAGATAAATCAGGAGACCGTTGGGGCCACAACCCTTTGAAGATCACTTTTTCATGATTTAAGAAAGTCATAATATAGTTGGCTGTATGAGTCGTAGCATCGTCCTGTTGAAACCACGTGTATTCTAGCCGGTCTACAGGAATAGTGTTACAAATTGTTGCACCACCTGTGTGTAGCGCTGACTGTTCACTGTCCCACGAAAGGATATCATGAGATTCGCCTACAAGAAATTACACACCAAACACCTGCTTTTTGTCCGTGAGTAGGAGACTCGTGCAGCTCGTGCATGTGGATTTTCCGTACACGAAATGCGTGAATTCTGTGCATTCACGTATCCATCAAAGTGGAACCACACCTCGTCAAACCAAAACTAATCATCGACTTCTTCCCCGTCTGGTGTTACAGATGATATGAACCGCTGACAGAAAGCTGTACGTTTTCCAATGTTTGCAGTCAGCAACTCGTAAACAACAAGAACGCTGTACGAATGAATCTTTAAAGACTTAGACAATGCCGTGTGGGCACTACCAACGGAAAGACCAGATTGGCTAGATAGGTGTCGCACAGACTTCTCAGAACTAACAGAATATGCGGCTTGCACGTCGATCAACTTTTCCGGTGTTAGCACTTTTGGCTGCATCGGCGACATTCCCTGTCTCTTGGAACTTATCATAAAGCCGGTTGATGGAGGATTTGTTTGGTGCATCCACACGATACTTTTCTGTGAAGGCATTCTAGGTCTGGGCATAATTGTCACATCTAATGTATTGGAAGACTATGAATAATCTCTGCTCCATTATGTAATCTATTTTTCCTCAAATAAACCAGTAACAAAAGAAGGAAACACTTTTCCATAAGATTGCGTCACTTTTTGAATACTTTGTACTTTAGTGTACCTCTTAATGTTCCCCCAAAATCTGTCTAAGTGTAGTGGAACCCTTGATAAACAGAAGACTATTTTATTAAATTTACATAACTTTCCGGCGAAGCGGAAAAAATTAAGAACTAAATTACGTACTAGAGTATTGAGAGTTAGCATGTGTTTTGATCATTAAGATGAAAAAATATAATTAACATCAAGACACAGTATGATATCTCGTTCATATAAAACAGTAGTGCAATTAATTTATTTACAAAACTATGATATCGTGTGAATTAATCTCTTTTTAACTCAAATGAGTGGGTAGTAAATTTTCTCATAAAAAAAAAAAAAATGAAAAACAAGAAATAAAAAATTTATTTGTTTCAAAATTTGAAGACGAATCATAAGGTATAGAACCTGAAGAAATTTATAAGGAAGAATAATGATGATAATAATAATAATAAAGTATATTTATTTCGTCATAATACAACAGAAAACATGATGTATATGTTACACAGATCTTCTTATCAAACTTCCATCACGAATCGTCATTTTATTTATGTCCATAACTATCTTAGTAACATTTTGCGTAGTTGTAAAGGTTCAAAACAAGTTTTACGGTATTAATTTTAAAAATATATTTATTTCAAGGTAAAATAATAAGCCATAAACCTTTACAGGATAAAGTATAAGGATTTGAATTTATTAATGTTGTTTAAAAGGAAATATACGAGTATCGTGTTAGTTATTGTCGGTGGTTGAAAGGTTTTCAAACATTTTATTGATTTTAATAGGTACCAAGGGGGAAGAGGTAGAGGTGGTATGATGGTTAAAGCAGTACTTTATACAGACAGTAACTGTAATAGCTTAACAGAATAGAAACTACCAAACAGCGCCTACAACCGGGTAAGTTGGTTATTATTACGATGATGATGAAAGATAGGTTTACCAGTAGAACGCGTTGAACGTTGTTGAGGGTGGGGAAAGGTGTTTTAGGAAGGGTGTGAACTTCCCCACCTGGCTAAAACGTTGATCTAAAGGGCTGTGTAAAAATGATGTGCCGTGAAATATTAGCGGTTCAAAGTGAGGGCCATTGTTACTTAATGTGCTCAGTTGCTTTATATCGTATTTCATACTAAGTGCTAAGTGGATGGCCCTTTGTGTAAATCTATTCTCAGCATCTCAACTCGCCGCGCCGTCCGTCGTCGCAACGCTTCTTCTAAACTCAACCCCTCCGTCTCCTTCACACAACTCTTATTCCTGCCGTCCCTCCGTCCGAATACACAATCCTATTTCACTCTTTCTCTACATCTTTAAACTCTGTTTATATATCTTATACAAATGATTCAACTTCTTTTATAAGAAAAAAATTTTCTTTTCAAATTATTTATTATCAACATTCTCTTTAACGTATTTATTATTCAATTTTCTTTTTAACCACTTTTTCCCCTTCTCATTTAATAATTATTTCATTGGAGAAAAATGTTCATAACCGTGCCTAGTCAAGCACGATGTTTAATCGATTTGGTACGTACTGTAGAAACCATTAGAAGTAACATCCACATCAGCGATCCAATACTCTCATTTGTACAGTCGCTTTCGTAATACAGAACTAGTTAAGTATTATTTTGGAAAATTTATCATTCATACATTTAGATCGTCTACATTTCAAAAAAAAAGCTGACAACACAATTGTAAGACATTCCCGCCACACGGCTAAAGCCGCGTTCCAGGAAAGTCCTACAACTATAGGTTATTTCAAATGCACGGCTTACACAACTTAATTAAAAATATTTATCACTTTATTTTTTAAAAAAATTAATTCAATGATTCTAAATAAAACTTTCAAAAGTTTATATATACATTTACATATATATATATATCACTTTCACGACAACTGCCATAATTTTGTGCCAATCACTTTCAAATTGATCCCTAAAAAAACTCGATCCAAAATCTCAGTCTAGTTGTTAACGGCCAAAATCGGACCATGGAGGTGGAAATGGAGTGCCTTTTTCGACAAAACAAAATATTGCTATAACCTTTTTATTAAGTAAAATATCAAATTCGTTTAAAGTTCCTACGAATGTTTTGTTAAAGGCCTAAAACTTATTTAAGTAAATTTTTTTGATATCACGAGCCACTGGCTCAGGGGGTGGCAAAAATGGGGTTTCGAAGACAAAAAGAATCGTATCTCCCTTAATAGGCATATTATCAAATCAGTTTAAAGTGTTCGTTAGTTCTCTGAACATTACCTAAAACCTTTGTCTGAAACAAGTTTTGATATGACCAACCCTTACGGCAAGGGATGACCAAAACAAAAAAAAAACAAAATATCGCTATAACTTTCTTATTAAGTAAAATATCGAATTCAATTAAAGTTCTTACTATTCTTTGGATAAGGGTCTAAAACTTATATAAGTAAAGTTTTTTGATATAACCAACCATTAGCGCAGCGGGTGGAGAAAATGGGGTTTTGAAGACAAAAAAAAACACACCTACCTTAATCGGCACAGTATCGAATCGGTTTAAAATGGTTGTTAGTCCTCTAAACAGTACCTAAAATTTTTTCTGAAACAATTTTTGATATAACCAACCCTTACAGCAAGGGATGACCAAAATGTTACTGGAATTGTAATATGGGGCTTATCGTATGCCAAACATATGAAACTTTTTTCACATGAAACCATTGTGGTATTGAGTAAATTTTTCTTAATTTTAAGGTGGACATTTTTTTTATCCCCTCCTTAGCACCGGTGAAATCTTTTTTTCAACTTTTTTTTAATTTAATTATATTGATTTATTGAAAATTATTAACTTCTGATTGTAAAAAAAAAATGTATAAAAAATAATAATTCAATAATAACAATAAAAATAAAATACGAAAAAATCAGAAGTTATTAGTGAAATAAAATGTACTTTTAATTTAAAATAAAAAAAAGGAAATGAAGTCGGGTTCGAACCGAAGTACCTTCTCCTTATAAGAGCCAAATATTTCATTAATTAAAATTTTATTTAGCTATAATGAAAATAAGTACCACTTATGATATCTCGTTGAAAAACTCTCAATGAGGGCTTATTGCAGTTAAGAAAAACTCCAAAATTCAAATGTTTTGGATTTTGGGCCTTTTTTTGGACACTTTTGGTCTAGTCGATTGCAATCAAAAGGGGAGGGGCATAATTAGATGTTACAACAGTCCTAAATACAAAATTTCAACATTCTACGCTTAATCGTTTTTGAGTTATACGAAATACACACGTACTAACGTACGTACAGACGTCACGTCGAAAATAGTCAAAATGGATTCAGAGATGGTCAAATGGAAATTTCCGTTGAAATCTGAAAACCGAAATTTTTCGCGATCGTAATACTTCCTTTACTTCGTATAAGGATGTAAAAATCGATATTTGTAAATAACAGTTAATTATTTTAGTTGGTCCCAAATTATTTTTATTGGTAACTGGTCCTTGGTTATTGAATTCACTGCTGTAACAATTCGATATCGTAGATCTTGAAAAGTAACAGGGTTAATTGGTAAACCCACCGGGTTGGTCTAGTGGTTAACTCGTCATCGCAAATCAGCTGATTTCGAAGTTGAGAGTTCTAAGTTTCAAATCCTAGAAAAGGCAAGAATAACCTTTTTACGGTTTTGAATACTAGATAGTGGATATCAGTGTTCTTTGTTGGTTGGAATTCAATTAATCACACATCTCAGGAATGGTCGACCTGATTCTGTACAAGACTACACTTCATTTAATTTCATTCCTCATTTATTCTCTGAAGTAATACATTACGGTAGTTCCGGATGCTAAACAGAAAAAAGATAATAAATCAGAAGTCAAAGGTTACACACACACATACACACACACACACACACACACACACACACACACAAACACACACACACACCCACACACACACACACACACACACACACATATATATATATATATATATATATATATATATATATATATATATATACATACACACACACACACACACACACACACACACACACACACACACACTAAACGTGTGTTCCGGTCTAAAGTAATAAAAAATATTATTACATTTGCTATTTAAAAATTAAAGAGATTTCATTTCATTTAATAGAACGTAAAAATATTAAAAATGCGTATCTTATAAAAACAAAATTTATTTAAAAAAATACGAATAATACACGTGTAAATGATACGCTTATAATAAATTATAATAAGAAAAATAAGTCTACATTTAATATTATATTATATTAATACAATAAGAATAGCATAGGGCAGCTTAGACTTTAATATCAACGCATCACTTTATATTTAAGTGACTTGAAAATAATGACGTAATATTTAATAATTAAAGGTCTGTTGTTTATTCTAATATAAACGAGGTAATTATTTTAAATGGACTTTTATTCAAAATCAATAAAAGAGATCTTTAATAATTAAAAATAAATTATTGTTTTTATTTTTATGTAAAATATCTATTTTTCAAACCGAATGAATTATTCAATTTTAAGGGGTAAAACCTCCCAAATTACAAAATAGTTTATTTCATTATATATATTTGGACAATCTAATATTTTAGGTAGATTTCGTAATAAAGCTACCTATTGTAAAATGAGCACCATGATTCGACTTTCGGAAAATTTCGACATATCTTCGCGTTTTCACAGCCCCTAGACCCCAAAACCAAAGTCAGCTCAAAAGTTTATACATACATTTATATATATATTTCAATTTCTTGTGGAAACGATAACTGCCGTAATTTTCCGTTAATCACTTTCAAATTGTTCCTTAAAAGTAACTCTTCTGAAAATCTCGGTCGAGTTCGTTAACGGCCAAAATCGGACCATGGAATTGGAAATTGAGGGGCTTTTTCGAAAAAAATTGCTATAACTTTGTTATTAAGTAAAATAACGAATTCGTTTAAAGTTCCTACTATTCTTTGGTTAAGGGCCGAAAAGTGTTAAGGGCTTAAAACATAAACATAATCATTCAAAAAACTCAACATTTATCTTAATAAATTAATAGAAAGTGGTGGCACTCATAATAAATAATAAACCAGAAACGATTACAAAATTAAGAGAAATTTAATTTATATCATATCAAAATGGTTATGGTAAAGATTTTGTACGTAATTTATATACAAAAAGAATATGAAAAAATATAACTGAAAATATAATTCAAAATAATAAATAAAAAAAGGTAAAATACATAATATTCAATAATACAAAAATGGATGTCAGTAAAATAATTTATCAATGTATACGAGTATTTATATACACGTATATAAAAAATATATCTCACAAATCAAGTTTGAATGAACGATAAGGAAAATACTAAAATACTTCAACATTAAGAAATATATAATCGAAGTGGAATAAAAAAAATAAAATACAATGAAATGAAAGTACTTAATTACTTATACACATATTACTAAAATTAACCAATCATCACCCAACCCAAACAAGTATCACTAAAAATATTACGACCAACAATCAGAAACTCAAAATTACCAAATGTTGCAGAAGGAACATTTAATAATTATTTGTTTATAATTTATAATGATTATAATAATATTTATAATTATTTTTATTATAATTATAATTTATTTGTAGTTATTTCTAACTTTTAAGCTTGCTAATTATTAAGTGTAAAATAACAGAAATAATTTTTTTTTTTAAATACCGTTTCTAGTGATTCAATGAGTTGAATCAAAAGTTAGTTAGTAATACTCTTTTTTAGACGATAACCCTCAAATAAATATTAAGTATTGTATATTAAAGATTAGCTAAAATAAACTGCTCTTGTCAAGTTATGTTCACCAAGACTAAATAAGTCTAGAAAAAGTGAAACTCTACCAAAAATGAGGAAAATAGGAAAAATTTCCTTAAAATCTGAAAAGAAGTTGGTAAAATAATAAAACAAGTCAAGAAAATTAATTAGAAAGAACTTTTAATCTAAATAAATGAAAACTTTAATAAAAATTATCTCGCAGCTTCTACTGAACATTTAAACAAAAAATTAACTAAATAAAATCCACCAAGTCTCTTCAGTTGGAAGAGGATGGTAAAAAAGCACATAACACAGATAAAAGCAAAAGCTTAGCCAAATATTTCCAAAAATTGATTAAATTGTGATAAACTAAAAGAAACTTTTAATTTCAAAATTAATGATCATAATGCAAAAAACTCCACACCTCCAGATTTGGATGAAATTCAAAACTTAAGAATAAAATAATAAAGAACTTAAGAATAATAAAGCTTCTGAGAAAAGTTCAATTATAGCTGAAATGTGGAAGAAGGCCAACATAAATGCAAAACAATCCGTAGTCAAAATTTTTAGCAAAATATGGAATAACAAAAAAATCACTGAAGACTGGGACTGCACTCATTCACCCACTTCATAAAAAATGATCCAAAACAGATCCAAATAATTACAGAGAAATCTTTCTTTAGGAAGTTACATGCAAGATTATGTCTAAAGCTTTTCTTAATCATGCTGAACCTCAACTCGATCCACAACTGAGTGAATATCAGGGTGGATTTAGGAAAAATCGATCTTAACACAGAGCAAATCATTAATCTCAAAAATATTATGGAATATTGAAAATATCAAAATAGACCATATGTTATAACTTTTATTGATTTTCAAAAATCATAAGGCAAGAAGATGGACTTCCTCCAGTACTTTTTAACTGTGACCTTGAAAAGGGTAGTTAGAGAATTAAAAAAATTTAGACAAAACTAGTGGAATAAGACTAAAGGGGAACTAAAGGACTAAAGATTAACCGTTCAGCTTTCACTGGTGATACAGCATTATTATCTAAAAACTGGAGTAAAGGTTAACAACAAATTAAAGAATTAGAAAAACAAGCCCTTAAAATCAGAAAAAAATCACGTTTGAGAAAATAAAATTTTTGATTAATGATAAAAACTGCCCGAATTTCCCGGGTCTAAATAATAAAAAAAATAGAGAAAGTGGATAATTTCAAATACCTCAGAGAACAGATGAGTTGGAATTCTTTAGATAAATAAGCATTAACAATTAGAACTAATAAAACAGAATTAGCTTTCCGGCTAATGAAAAACACATATAACAAACAGTCTTTATCATGGAACTCAAAATTTTGACACTATAAACCTGGAAACACTATATGTAGCAGAAACTGTTAAACTGCATCAAATGTCTGTTAGAAAATCTAGAAAAAAAAGAAAGGAAAATTATAAGAAAAATTTTAGGTCCTAAATTTCAAAATAATCGGGTAAAATTAATTCCAAATAACAAAGTTTATACTAAAACTGAAAAAATGTCTAGTAAAACTCATGAGCTGTATAAGGGGAAGTCATATGAAAGGACTGAGAAAGTAGTTTAAAATAACAAATTAATAAAAAAATATATTAATATTAAAACCTTACACAAAGTAACTGTTATATGGTATAAACTATTTACTGACTAGTTGAAAAAAATGGAATAATTTGACAAAAACAGTCATTGTATAAGAAAGCAAATACATTACACCATAACCACAACTTTTAATAGCTATACTGTACAGATATACAGTATACTATATAAGGAAAAGTAAACTAATCGAGTAAAATTTTGCATATAGGGGTTTTTTCAGATCTTGATATTTTATGATTTCCTCCGACCCAAAACAGAATTTTACCATTGAGAAATTCCAAATGTATTTGTATATGTATTTTTGTATACTATCTGCTGATATCTCTAGACTAGATAGAACAATTCATATGAAACTGGCACAATTATTTCTATATATGGAGCATTGGTACCATTTAAGTTTGGTCAAACTAGTCAAATAGACATGAAGCTGACACAGACATGTATCCCATATCTCAAAATTTTACACTAAGTTTAAGTAAATGTTTTCACATAATTTAATGTACAAATTTAATACCATTATAAAGTAGCTGAGATATTTTCGATCGGTATTTGGTCTTATTCAAACCCCCAACAAGGAATGGGGGCAAAATATACTTTTTTTCTTTTTTGTCATTTTTGGACTTAAAGTCTATATTCTTGAACTAGATTAAATGATTCCATAACATTAGTGTCACTTTGATTAAATGTTTAGGTAAATTCACTCAAGGGCAGTAGGATTATAAGCCTAACTCTTTCATCAGTTAAGTTTTTCTTGATATCTTCAGACTGAAAAATAAATTTTTATGAGATTTTATACAATGACTTCTGAAAATGGGTTATTTATTCCATTTAATTTTGGTTTCAATCAATGTTGAAAGTGGGAAGATAAGATCACTGTTTCCTGTATCTCTGAATTCTCAGAGTGGAATAATTTTTTTATATAATTCTAAATAGAGTTTTTTACATTGTATAAAAACCCATAGGGCATTTAAACAAACATATAAAAGAGTGTTACCTACAATAAATTACAAGACCAACTCATAAACTAGAGTAAAATTTAAAAAAGCCATTCATTATTTTTATTTGGACTTACATAAATGAAATATGCTTATTTTTAAAAATAATTCCATGTTACTTATATGTACTTAGTCCATCGTTTATTAACAAACTTTTGAATTCCTTCCTGGAAGAAACGTTTTAGTCTGGTGCATAGTAACTTTGCGCGGATTCCATGAATTCTTCATCAGAACAAAAATCTGTTGTTTCTTGTTTACTGAAAGCTCTACTTTCAGAAGGAAAAAGATGAAAATCACTTAGACCCAGGTAAAGATAGTGCAGTAATCCAACTGCTAAAAAGTAGACTCTGACAACAAAAAATTCTTGTTGGCTGTATGAGGTCAAGCATTATTCCTGAAACAAAATCACATTTTTTGAAGGCTGCCTGTTGGATTTGATTTTTACCTTCAGTGATCACAATAGTTACAGTAGTTTTCACTATGCACCATTTAATCTTTAGTTGTAAGGTAAATAAAAACTGGATCTTCTGTAATCAGAATATCATTATATCAACCTTCTTCCTGACATGTTAGTTTTGAATTTTTTTCTGATTCACGATGAAGTTTTCTAACTAAACTTTGTCACGTACTCTTGGGTTTAAAGTGATGGATCCAAATATAATCTGTAGTTATTACCTACTTCAAAAATGAGTCTCCCTCCTCTTCATTACCTTTCAAAAGCTTAGGGAAAATTTTCAAACAATTCTCTTTATGGATATCTGTCAGGCAGTTGTTATGGAACCCAATGAGCAGACATAAAAAGTTTAGATCATGGATGACTGAAAATGCCAAATCATGGCTTGTATTCAACTCTCTTGCAACTTCCATCAATTTTAATTTGTCAGTTATTGTTAATGATTTGTTTCTCCTTCTACATTATCATCATTCTTTGAAATGAAAGACCTAGCTTTCTACTGTTTATCACACAAAAAAATTCTATATTTTGTAAAATGGTCATTCTATTTATTTATAGATCTTGTTTCCACTTGAACTATTCTCTTCACATTGCTGTTCCATTCCAAGAATAATCTCTGTCGACTTCACCACTTCTGAATTTGGATAATTAACAAGGAGAAATGTGTCAAAGAAAATAAATTCATAAATATTAGTTAAATTTTCTTTCAGAACTTAAAATTTCACAAAATAAATTAATTAAAATTTACAAATAAAACATTTGTTTAAGTAAAAAACTATCTGGAAAAAACACTCAGAAAAAAGTAAAAAAAAAAATAATAATAGAATAGTTTTGAACGTTTCACTATAAGAACATATTATTCAAGATTATTGTTGGTATTCGCTAGAATCAATGGAAAGAGTACATACGATGGCATATTGGGTCATAGCATCGAAGATGTTTATAAAAACATTTACAGGTAAAGTATTGTTTATTACTTTCTGAGCAGTTACACTGAGTAACAGAAGGAAAGCTTACTGATGTTGGTAAAAATGGCCCAATGGAGTCTGGTACTTCTCACTGGTTTTAGGTCACTGGGTCCAAATATACAGTAAACTAAATTGTGACCTTTAGTGTAAATGGTTGATGCACAGTGTCATTTTGCTTGCCTTCAGATTAGTGTTAGTGAATGAGTGATTGTGGGAATGTAAAATATGAGGAAGAAAATAAGACAGGCTTCTGCTGCCTCCAGAAAGACATGCATGCATTTGAGCCCATGTATGTTTTGCCCCACTCTAGTGCTGCAACAGTATAATTCCCATACCTCCACAAGAATTTGAAAAATTTATTCATTTATATACATATATTATATTTATATATTATATATATTATATTTATATTACATATTTGAAAAAAATTATTTTATTCGTCTCCCTTTTAATACTTTGCGTTCTACAAAATTTGCACAGACTCGTAGTTCTTCTAGCGGGCTACCTTCACTACGTTCTTGTATAAAATACTGGTGAAGTCCGTCAATGAATTTTTTTATATCTTATGTAGGCACGCGTTTGATATCGGGCTCGTCTTCATCTTCTTCAATCTCGTCCAGTTGTTGAGTACCAGTAATAGGTATTAGGTATTAGTAATAGGTACTAGAATCTCAATTCTTCACCTATAATTATTATGTGGTAATATGGTGAGATGTAGAATGGTTTCAACAAAATGATACATTTAATAAACTAAATTAGTTGAAATGTTAATAGAAAACCCATATCGGCGTGTTTTTATGTTTTGTTATCCCTCACTTCTCACTATTCGTTTCCCTGATTACTCAGTAATCACTTACACTGCAGTGTAAGTGTTAAGATATCCTTGAAGGCGCATGAAAAAATAAAATAAAACCTTGGAGCAATATAAGTAAATAAAATTAGTACCAAGAAAATGAGTAAAAATAGATCGGTCGATGGTGATACGTAAAGTGTTAGTACGTACTGTCAATTGCAGGGGTCAGCACATGTTTCTGTACTTCTGCAATCCGTAAACTAACCTAGAAGATTTCGTCGAAGATTATAATGACTGCTTTATTGACTGCGGATTGGTGTCCGTATGGTAAAGATGGATATTTTAGGTATTTATCAGTTGAAATTATGAATTGCAATTAAATGACTAGTTTTGGTTTTTTAATGCATCAATGTAACGCAATCCTTTAAGTGATCATGATTTGTACATAACCCTAAAAGTTGTCAGTAAACTACAAGTTAGCATTATTTCTGCCCTTACAGTTGCAAAATTAGTGAAATGTTTTACTACCTTTGTTAATTATATATTTAACGCTATTTTTATATTGCGAAATTAGTTTTATTTATGAATTTTTTGAATGTATTCAATTTTTTTTTATGTTTTGCCCAACATTATTTCAAATCTAAAATTTAAATTAAGTATAATTAATATGATTTTAATGGCTCCATTGCGTTTGTAAAACTTGATTTTATGCTGAGAAATTAGCTAAAAGTTGTCATTTTCTCTGTTATATGGTATTTCTATTGTAAGAGTTTGTGAACAAACATAAGTATTGCAGAAATAATCAATTTTTCCCATGCCTACTTTTTACTGCTACAGTGTTTTAATTATATGTCTTCATCATATTCACTTTTTTATTTTAAATTGCTTATAAATGTTGATTTACACACATTCTGAAATAAATCTCATAAAGTATTTGTAGTGTATCATGAAGGTGCATTTTGAAGTTTGTGTATCCCTTTTTTCAATCCTTTATTACTGGAATAATTCTGTATATTTTCCTGAAGTATTGATGTATATTTTTCTTATTTAAATAGAAAGCTTATTTTTCAATAAAATTATCAGCATTTACAAGTTTTATCTTTATCAATATATTTTATCTTTTTATTTACAATTTGTAATTAATACATTGGTATTTTTCTTATAGAAAGTTTGAAGTCTATACTATGGAATGGCAAGAAGATCCAGAAATTAATTTGGATCGAATAGTTATAGCTGCAGCAAAATATGGAGGACCAATTGCTGTGGTAAGAGATAGATCAAAGATTGTCAAAGTGCAGATGACTGGAAAACCAATTATATCAATATTTTCATCCTCAGGGAAACTAATATCTTCTTTTAAAGTAAGTATTTTTGAAAAAAAGATTTTATATAGATCCTCTAAATTAAAAAAGAGACCGTTACCAAACTAAATGCAATTAGAATTACATGTAATATTGTATTTTACATTCATTTGTTTATGTTAAAACTTTAATTTGTGATAGAGATGGTTATTTAAGATGTTTAAGTGATTGATTTAAAAATTTTAAGAAAAATGGGAGAGAGTTAATCCACATTTAGTACAAATAAATTGACATGAAACTAAACAGTTAGTTAATTATTGCTCAGCCTATAATTTAGATTTGAATTTTCAGATCTAATCCAAGTTTGAGCAAAAGAAAATTTTTCTGGTATTGTAATTTAGTACAGTAATCTAAATCATTTGAATCCCTTTAATTTCTTATAAATAAAAGATCACCTTCATATTTATTTAAAAATGGTTTTTAATGTATCGAGTTCTGAAATAAACTGGATTGTGTTTTTTTTTTTACATTGATGTGTATAGTGTAACGAGTGTTTTGAAATAGTTTGTTTTAAATTTTAAACGTGAGATAATCAAAATACACATAAGATTATCTAGTCCCTTCTCTGCCCTCATTCAGCTAATTAAAAAATAGTAATCAGTTTTCCCACAAGCATCCCTGAGCAAGAAACCATTAATCCATTAATAAATTGTATAGATTATTGAGAAAACAGCAAAGTTATTTGAATCGTAACTAACAAACTAAAAACCAACTTGCAATTCACCATAGAATATTTACATAAAACAGTTAACTATCCTGAACTATGCGTGTAAAGAATTAAAAACTAGTCTACTTTTAAAGTGTAGTATAGAACACTAAAACTGATACACTTATCTGTAACCCACTGGCTTGGTCTAGTGGTGAACACATCTTCCCAAATCATCTGATTTGGAAGTTGAGAGTTCCAGCATTCAAGTCCTAGTAAAGTCAGTTATTTTTACATGGATTTGAATACTAGATTGTGGATACCGGTGTTCTTTGGTGATTATGTTTCAATTAACCACATATCTCAGGAATGGTCGAACTGAGACTGTACAAGACTACACTAAATTTACACTCGCACATATCATCCTCATTCATCCTCTGAAGTATTATCTGAAAGGTAATTACCAGAGGCAAAACAGGAGAAAGAAAAACATATCTCATCACCCCTCCATTGCATAGTATGTGCCGTGTTTCTCAGATCTTACATGATGGAAAATATTTAAAAAATGTCATTTCAGTAAATAACTATAGTAAGGAATTCAACACAATTAAATGTCTTAACAGATATTTAAATTGTGAATTTTGGTATCTAACATTATTATATTTATAAATTATAGCATACTTTTTAGATTAACTACAGTATACTTTATTTTAGGATGAAATTTTTATAAAAACTCTACTTCAATTGAAGCTGTTATTTACTCTAAAAAAAAAGTTCTTCAGAAACTGCCACTGTGAGAGCTGATTGTTGTGGCATTGTGCATACTACAAAAAGGCCTTTTGGTATGCTTTGCTGCTAAGCATTTTCTTTGCGTAGTATCTAAGAATACTTTTATAATGATTAAAATAAAAGATTTATTTTATAAACAAGGAATAAGATCTTTTTAAAAAAATTTAAAGCTCCTATATCAGAAGTTTAAAATGGTACTTGTCAGTTATCTAGATGTCACTCTTTTTTTACTTTTTTCACCCTTTATTGTTAAAAATTGTCATTACAACACTTACACAAACCTAAAAAAACTGAACCTTATTTCCTGTAACTTTAGTATATTTTAACTTTTAAGTTAAGTTTAATAATTATTTAACATAATATTAGTAAAAATGAAAAACAACACAGATAAAACCAGAATACACAACAAGCAGCATGGCATCCATGTAACTGAAAAATACTGTTTCAAATTTTTAGAATTTTATTAATGTATTGTGTTTTTGATCTTTATGTACTACTTTTTCTGAGATCTGCTAGTCAACTTCCATCGTACACTATTAGTGTCCCCCAACTTCATCTGGAGTATTCTTGGTACAAATTCAAAATTTGGATTCTATTCTCTTCTCAGAAGCTTTAATCTTCTACAAACACCTTAAAATCGTATAGATTTGTTAAAGAAAGTATATGAGGGGATTAAGTAGGGGGTTTTACTATAATTATAACAAAGAACAATGGGAGGTCAGCATTATTATGTATTTTTACTCACAATGGAACGGAGACAATATATGCATTTGGGATAAGGGGTTGTGAGTATGTGTATATTTATTACTATTTTCCTCAAAAGGTACTGAACTGATTTCAATGCAGTTTTTTGCATTACATAGGTATTACTTCAGAGCAGGTTCTTAGACATGTTGTATGGTTATAGACCACCAGGGGGCACTACAGTAGATGTGTTTCTCTAAAACGATTGGGCTGATTTTTATGCAGTTTTTTGCATTACATAGGTATCTCAGAGCAGGTTCTTAGACAAATTTTACGGTTATAGGCCACCAAAGGGCGCTGCAGTAGAAGTGTTTCTCTAAAATGGATTTTGAGTGTTTCTAAGTCTTTCTAACTCCAGCACGGCTACGTTATTGTGTGGATTATTAAATAATATGCACTGGTCAAGTGTACTAAACTTTCATAATCATCTAATCAGCCTATAATAGTGGGACTGTGTCCCACTATTGGGCACAGTCCTACTACTTTTTAAAAAGTAATAAATAAAAAATAAAATTCAAAATTTTACAAAACTCATTTTGAAAAAAACGTGAAATAATTAAATAACTGTGTTTTTACCTTATAATCCTCTATGCCATTGTCCTTTTAAGACAATAAAAATAAGAATTTGATTGATCGTTGTGCCTGACCCGTAGACTGCACATAGATAAGCTTAAGTTGTCATCATAATCATGCACGAACATTAATCAAAATCTTAAACTTCATTGTCTTAAAAACAATTCACAGAGAATTATAAGGTAAAAATATGGTTATTTATTTCACATTTTTTTAACGTTTTTTTTGTCGTGGGTTTTTTAAAATGTTTAATTTTATTATACAGGTGATTCAAAGAAACGGTAAATTTAAAAAATTAAATAACGTTAATGAAAAATTTTTTTTAGAAAATGAATTCTATTTCATGTAATTATACAAATGTTGCCATTTTGGGATACATACATTTTAGTTTATTTTTTTTAAGATGACATCTTGCAGGTGACCTCTTCTACGTAAACACTCACGAAGTCTCTTTGTTAAATTGTTCATGGTTTGAATGTAACATCTCAACTGGAATTTCCGCAATTGCTTCTCGGATCTTTGCCTTCAGTTCTTCCGTTGTAGCAGGTCTACTGTGGAACACTTTCCTTTTAAGATGACCCCACAAAAAGTAATCGCAAGCTGAGAGATCAGGCGATCTGAGAGGCCATCTTATGTCACCATTTCGTGAAATGACATGTTGTCCAAACAATCGGCATACAGCTGCCATCGATATTCGTGCAGTATGTGATGTTGCTCCGTCTTGTTGAAACCAGGCTGTGTTAAGAATTGGTGGAAATCTCTTTTGTTGTTCCACAACAAAGGTTTCAAGCACGGCTGCGTAACGAGCCGACGTCACTGTAATCGCAAGACCGTTGTCATCCTCAAAAAAATACGGGCCTATAACACCATAAGATGACATAGCACACCACACGGTCACTTTCTGGCTGTGCAACGGATGCTGGTGTAGCTGCGTAGGATTTTCTTGTGCCCAGTATCTGAAATTTTGCTTGTTAACAAATCCACTGAGGTGGAAACGCACTTCGTCTGACATCCACAGTTCGTGAACAAACTCTTCGTTATCATTTATCTTCTGAAGCATTACATTACAGAATTGTGCTCGCACAACCGCATCGTTCGGTTTCAGTTCCTGGACGATCTGCAACTTGTATGGATGGAATTGTAAGTCCTTCACTAACATTCTTCGAACACTTGAACTATGCAATTGTAAAGATGCTGAGAGACGACGGATTGACCGATGTGGACTTCGTGTGACAGCATCTTGTAAAGCTTGAACATTATGTGGTGTACGGACGGTTTGCTCACAGCCTGGAGGTTTCTTTTTCATTGCCGAACCGGTTTCCCCAAAATTAGATATCCATGTTTTAATTGCATGTGCTGATGGAACACGGTGGTGCCGTCCCAGATTAAAATGATGGCAAAATTCTCAACGCGCTCCCTCCACACTGTCATTGTTTTTGTAAAACGCTCTGATAGCAAATGCACGTTGCGCACTCCTCCAAGGATCCATGACAACTAAATGGCAGGTTAGGTTAGAGAGGACCACTTATCAAGTGGTACCAATCGCCCACGGCTACCAACACAACTTTCAAAATTTCTCGTTTCTTTGAATCACCCGTATATTATTATTAGAGCTGTAATATTCATATTGTCTTGCAGATGAAATTAAAATTGATTCTAAAAAAAAATATTTATTATTTAAATTGTGAAGAAAGAAATAAACATTTCTTTAAAAAAAAATTCAAAAGTCATTATGTCTTTATTAATACCATTTTTATTTCAATAATTCCATCCAGCTACTTTTGTTTTATTGCTTTGTAAATAATGATATCTCACTAAATTTGTTTTTTACCCTACAGTAGAATATCCAAGTAGATGGACTGCTTCCTGAGGTGTTCTGGTCAGCCCATAATGATAGGATTTACCCTATTCTATCCCTCTTCACAACAGGAGTTACTGTTAGTGGTTTTTCTTCCTAAAATTCCATGCCATTCTCTGACCATCAGGAATGAAACTGCACACTAAAGGCTTTAGTCCTCAAAAGAAAATCTGTTCCACAACTCAGTTTCCTGCTGAAATTAGGAACTCAAAGCTTCCACTAGTTATTAAGGTTGTTAGCAGGAGTGCCTCTTGACAAAAGCAGTAGTCTTCAGCAACAAAATGGAAAGAAAAAGAAAGAAAGGTTTAACTATATGGATGCTACAATATACGAGAGATGTTCAATAATTAACAAGACAAATTGATGTAGAGAAAAAACCATTCATTCAATGTCAATGAAACTTTTTGAGATTCAGGTTGGCAACCTTGGGAACTCATTTAATCAGCTGTTCAGTCATAATTAGTCTAAGCAACCTCTTTTGTTGATTTCAGAATGTCAGCTGGTTTGAAACATGTATGCCGGAAGAGCAATGTTCAGTGCTGAGATTTTTGCTATTAGAAGGTGTAAAACCTGCAAAAGTTTTCTCAAATATGTTGAAACAGTATGGTGCAAAGTTTTTAAACCGTAACGTGTATAAGTGGGTGGAATTGTTTAATTTGAGCAGAACAAGTGTAACTGATCTCCATTGCTCTAGAAGACCAGTTAAAGTTTTGACTACTGCACTGCAAAATTTGGTATATGTAGACGTAGACTGGACTTATTCACGTATACTGGCGAGTCAAAATTTTCCAAATTGCTAGTTTATGTATTATTAGTGTTGGAACCACATATTCTTCAATCATTCATGATGTGCTGAAGTATCACAAAACATGTTAAGATGGGTTGCAAGACAGTTGGCTCAAGCCCATAAAGACTTGTGGATTCGGTTTTGTTTTGAGACCAAAGAATGGTTTGAAGCAGACATTTCTATCTAGGAAATGTGGATACACCATTTTGAGCCCGAATCCAAACAGCAAAGTCCTGAGTGAAGCATCTGGATTCACCCACCAAAAAAATTCAAAACTCGTGCATCAGGCGATGCATGAGTGTTGGCGGTCTTCTGGGACTCACAGGACCCAATTTTTAGTGACTATTTAGAAGAACAATGTACCATGAACAGTGAGTACTATTCTAACATGCTCCAACAGAAAGTGAGACCCACAATACGGCAAAAACATCAGAGCGCTCTCTTAAAAGGTGTGATTCTCTTGCATGACAATGCATACCCCTATATTGCTTAGAGAACAGGAGAAACACTCAAGAAGTCGGGTTGGGAGGTGTCACATCCTCCTTACAGCCCAGACCTCGCCCCTATATGATTTTCGTTTGTTCGGTCCACTCGAAACATTTTACGCAGCAAGAAGTTTGATGACAACAAAATGATCAAAAAAGCAGTACATGAATACTTCAAACAGCAAGGAAAAGACTTCTACGCTGCAGGAATCAGAAAGCTGACAGAATGCTGGGACAAGTTTCTAGTGTTACTGTAGACTATGTTGAAAAGTAGTTTAAGTTTCATTGTCACTGAATAAATAGTTTTTTGTTTACATCAGTTTATCTTGTTAATTATTGAATGTCCCTTGTATGTAAGTTTAATATTTCCCCATAGAATGAAATTTTTGTTACTAAGTGTTCATGCTTTGGTCAGCTTTTTTAAATTGTAGTAGGAGCAAATGTACAAAGTTGTGCTGTTACCGGTACATTTACATATTTATTACATTTAAAAACTTTATGATGTGACATTAAAATTATTCTTAATAGTCATTTTTAAATTGTTTTATAGTGGAATAGTGGTCAGATTGTACAGTTAGGCTGGTCAACAACAGAAGATCTACTGTGCGTCCAAGATGATGGATGTGTTCTTATTTATGATATGTTTTCCAATTACCAGCATACATTTCGAATGGGGCAGGTGTGTGTATTTGTATTTAACGTAAATTAATTTTAGTTATAACTGTTAATTTTTCCTTTTTTATATTTTGGTATAATTTTTACTAAAAAATATTATTAAAATTTTGATCTTGATTAGATATTCCTTCTTAACAGCTCTACATGTTGGATTCTGTTTTTAGTTCCCAGGCAGTCTAGTAATTTGTTTCTGTCAGTTTTTTTAATGTTTGCTTTACCCATTCAAGGGACCTTCAGGGAATCAGTTACATAGATTTTATATTTTGTTATCCATAGATCCTGCGATCCATGCACTTAATGTAATACATTAAGCAGTGTATTGAACTTCATATTACATTATTTCCAACTGTCAATAGAATTTTACGTTCAGTTTCAATTGTTTTACACAATGATATTCACCATATTTCCATTAAGAGTACTAGATGTAGTATCTAATGTTGTCAAGTATCTGGATGGAAAACTAAACTGAAGCTTTCTTTTAGGTAAGAGGTTCATCAGCAAGATACCAGTTATGACCTGTAGATACTTTCTGGCAAAACCGGTGTTTTATTGTTGTCTGTGTCTCTCTGGTTAAACAAAGCAACTAAATCACAGTTTACACATGGAGTAATTATTTGATGACAGGAAGCCCAACAAATTTTGAACAGAAACAAATTTGAGTGTTAACTAACGGTCACCCATAAAATGCTTGTAGAATATTTTGTTGTCAGTTTTGTAATTTCTGCACATAAAATTGTTAAATAATCCTGTTCTAAAAATTAAGTATCGTATTATACAGCAAATAAAATATTTACAAGATTTTAAGTCATAATTTATGAAGAACCGATATTTTATAGTTTTCCATGTTTCAATACACAGTATAGAATGAGATCTAAGACCGTAATGACCGGTCTTACGGTCTAATGACCGTAAACTATTCACCATGGATCACAGTCTTGGGAAATATTCTGCAGTAATTCAAGCTGAGATATGTACAGTATTTAAGTATGCCTACCTATATTTGGAAATGGGATATGCAAAGAATGTAATATTTTCATTTAGTCATGCAACCTTTAAGACTCAACTCTCAAGCTAGTTTAATCCTTTACTGGTCTGGTATTGTAATATGTTATTACTGGTATTATATCTTAATTACTGGTATCTTATTCCTTAATAATATTCAGTTTTGTTAATGTGTGGATACCTAACTTACTACCAAAATGAAAAGGCTGACTTTCTAGCCAAAAAAAGAACAGACAATAAAAAGGGATTGCAAGGACCTCTTCTGTATAACTCTTAACTAAGACTGAGTTGAGTAAGCAGTAGGAAGTTATTAGCTTTCTTACTGGACATGATATATTCAGGTTACATGTAAAAACTGTTGGAAGAATGTTTTGCTTTTTGATGGCTTGATGGCTTGTACAGTCCAATGTGGTGACTGTAAGGCTTCTTTTTCTAGAATGTGAGAAGCTTTAATATAAAGTAAATTTGATTTTTAAAGTCTCCTTCCCGCTTTCAAGTATAGCATCTTAGCTAATAAGTCAGACTCTGTTTATTTAAAGATGTAGAATTGGGTTGTAGGTTTAGAATAAGAGACCATATAGAGTCTTTGATTGAAGTGTCTGGCTGAGATCTCATACTTTCCCTAATCAGATTAAACAAATTTAAATTTAAATTCTGTAGAATATAGTTAAAAATACTGCTTTTCTCTAACTGTAAACATTGATTTTTATCCAGTAATTTCTATTTTTTATTCTATCCTTTTCAAAACAACAGTATCAACATCATCTCAACCTAAAGGAAATGTAAGGTGAGGTTTGGCAGCCCATGGTAATCTCATTTGGCATTTATACAATAACTGAAAGTGTAAATAAATTTGGCCATTGATAGTATTAGCATAGCAAGCATTTTGTCAAAACAGTATCTTAAGATGAAGTTGCTTTAAGAGATCACCTAGCAGATTAATTAGGTGTTAAATTATATATTAGAATAACATTAATCTTACTTTAGTACTATTTTATACGATTTAGTTACAGAAATTTTCTTTGTTTTATTCATACATTTTTTAAACGGTCAAAATCTCCTTTCGTATTCTGCAGTTGGTTACCGAGTGATTAAGTTAACACAGTGATCACTTTGTTCATTAATAAAGATCAGAGGTGGTTATATTGGACTGTGGAATTTACTATTAATTTAAAATTTTAAAACATACTGCAGCAGACTTATATATGCAACTAATGGATTAAAAAAACAATGTTTAACCTATTGACTGCTGGTTAATTTTTTTTCTTTTTTAATAGGAAGCTCAAGATATGAAAGTAATTGAGGCACAAATTTTCATGAGTGGAATGGGAACTACAGGTGTTGCTGTGTTAACTTCAGCATTTCATATATTTTTAGTCAATAGTTTTAAAGAACCTAAACTTAGAAGATTGCCTGAAGTTCAGGGTAGGTATTATAAATTAACTTATAACTATGTTGCGTATTGCATTTTTATATTATGCAGTTGTTAGAATGGTATTCTCCCATTTGTTTCTCAAACTACATTTAACCGATCAAATGAATCTATTTATTTATATGCAAGTAAAATTAGATTAATTTTTATTTTTAATATCTTTGCTGTGCCAGTTGTAAGTTGTATTGTAATATGGTCTATTAGTACCACAGAGCTGGCCTCTGTGGTACTAGTGGTAGTGTTTCAGCCTTTCATTCGGCTTCGAATCCCAGTGATGCATAGCACATTTTCATGTGCTACAAAATTTTCATTTCACCTCATATTCTGAAATAATACTAAACAGTGGTCCCGGGGGTTTAAAAAAATGGACTGAAGTACTTTTGAGTAAAACGGCTCCTTTCCTTTCTAATCTGTGATAATTTTGTTGTTATTTTATGTATTTTGGCTTTTATAATTTTACACTTCTTTCCAATTAAACTATTATTTTTTTTATACTATCACATATTAAATAATTTTTAATTCTTAATTATTAGTATTCTTCTGTAACAGCACATTCCAAAATTCTTTGATTTCTTCTACTCTAGGTATCTGTTTATTCATGTTTAATTGCTCCAGTCAAAGGTATCATCAGTAATTCTTTATTTTTATCTTTTTCCTTAGTTATTTTAATTTCAAATTGATTTTCTACGTTCCTATTTTTTATCTTTCATGTTCTGTAGACTGCCAATAATTTACATTTGTTAGGTCCTAGATCACTTCAGATTTTCACTTTTAGTTTGATAATAAAATTATTAATGTAAAAAAGTAATTGTTGTCTTTCATTTTGTAATACAATTTAATTCTCATTCCAAGCTGTACCAAATGTTAATATAGTATGTTGTTGTCATCTTTGTCTTAGTCATTCTTACTAGCATAAGATTCTTGTGTAGATTTTAAAACTTCATCCTCATTTAAAAATGAGAACTCTGCTACCACATCATTACTATTTTCTTACTGTTCTTTTATGTCGTCATTAGTCTCCTAACCTAATAATTGTTTATAGTTTACATTTAATATTTTTATCTCTTCACCTTCAGTTTGAGTTTGTTTTCCCTACAAAAATTTCAATTCTTTCTATAATTTTTTAATTTATTGTAAATTATTTATATATCCATTAAAACACAATCATAATTTCACTTTTACAAGTGTTTCATAGAGGAAATGTACGTGGTTTGGTTTTGTATAATATGCATATAAATGTATGTGCTTAAGGTTAACTGTATGTAGGTTGAATTAAGTGGACTTCAATTGTTTAAATTATTGATACTGTTTTGCTTACATAAAAAAACCAGTGATGGTTTATCTTACTCGCTTAATCTCACTCTTTTATGTAACTTTTGTATTGCAGCTTGCAATACAAAAGTATTGCAATCTGCAATACTTCTTCTACTCTTATATAACTGGAAACTATATCATAATCAAGGTTTTACACAGTTCTTCATAGCATCCCTTTTTAACTCTAGCTTCTCCTTTCATTATTATGGTCTGACTATATGATGTTGCATTATTTACTATGATGTTCTGTAACAATTGTAAATTAAGTTCTTATTTTTCACTAATTTTACCATCTATTGTGTACGTAAAGCTTAGTAACTACACTTATTACTTGACAGTGTTACACTTTATACTTGCTATTGCAAAAATTAATCTCTTTTCTTTTAAAGTCTTACAAGCCCTTTTAGCTTGATTGCTTTGGTGGTTCATGCTGATAGCATGCTTAAACTGAAGTTCCATCTTTTGTTCACAATTTAGCTAGATTAAATTATAGACTAATAAAACTTAATTTTACAGTAAAAAGTTTATTTCTAAGAAATGATTAAAAAGGGAACTTTCAATAATTACATTGATTTCTAAAAGATTATTAAAATTTAATTTTCATTTATTTATTTATTAACACAGATAAATAAATCTTTATTTTGATCGGTACATAAAATTACATTGTAGAAATCACATCACTTTATCACATCAGTTATGAGATAAATAAATAATAAATATAAAAAGATAAAAATAAAATATATAAGATAAATAAATGTAAAAAAATTAATAAAATAAAAAGCAGATCTATTTAAAGTCTTGAACATAAACTTATGAAATAATGTTAAGGTGCATTAAATATTAAAAATGACTACAAAATAATTCTTATGCTATTATTGAAAATTAGTTTGAATATATAATTTATTTATACGTTGAACAGAACATTAATCGTGTTGTCTATCTTAATATTATTGTTGCCTAAAATGCTGGAAAAGAAATTATTAAATTCCTCCACTACCTGAATAGGGGGAGATAACAGAAGCTAGGAGTCGAGTTTTTTAATATTTTTGATGAAGTTATCTGACCTATATTTTTTGTTTAAATCTACTTTCACTTTTTATAACTGCCTACATGATTCTAGATTATTATATTATTTGAATTAGATATTAAATTATCATAATTTTACCTTTTAGCAATATTAATAACTTTAGTATAAATTCATTTCTAATTTTTCAAATGATTGCAAAAGTTATCAGACAAATTACAGACATTTCACTAAGTGAGTATAGCTAGATTTTACAGTTTATTTATAATTCGTACATTTTTCTTTTTATGTTTAAACTCTTTCTTTTTTTAGTAAAAGGTAAGCTAGAAAGAAGTCCTTCTCAAATGCATTAAGAAAATTGTTAAATGTTACATCAAAGCTAATTTTTTAATTATTGTAACAATTTGATTCTGTTAAGAAGGTTCTTAAGTTTCTTACTAAATCTTTTATAATCACCTTTTAGGAAGAATAAAAGTAATCATTTTTTCGTTGCACAAAAAAATGATTGCAGTTTTATAATTAAATAATGTTATTGCAATTTGACAATTATTCTCTGAAAGGCCATTTAATCTCCACAAAATGGTTGAAAATTGTCTTGGTAAATTTGTAAAATATTATCCATACAGGTGGCCAAATTTATACTCATATCATGTGACAAAAAATGTTTGCTGCTGGTGTTTGATATAATAATCTGTGAATGCAAAGCTATATTAATTAAATGTGTGTGTTGGTGGGTGCACGTGCATGCATGCATGTGTATGTGTGTGTGCGTGTGTGTGTGTGTGTGCGCGCGCATGCACATGTGAGCAAGCGTATATGACCAGATCTCTAAAATGCATAAATAACAAACAATCCTTTTTTCATGTAATTTACTACATTATGGAGCAAAATGTGAATAGTGAATATTACAAAAATAAATGTAATAAAAGTGTAAGATCAGTAGTTTTTTCTAAGCCTTACAAACCATAGATAACAAAGTAAGACTGTACAATGTTTTTCTACAATCAAAGTGAGTGCTTCCAGCATGATTTGTACTTTATGTTTGCTAATTATTCTTTTTAAGTATACAGAGTAATGCAAATGGTTAATGGATAGGTTTCCTATCTAGCCCATTTGTTGTTTGTGACCGGGTCAAATCAATTATGTTTAAACATTAATGACTCCAATACTGCCCCCGGCAACATTATGTTGTTGGATACTAATTAATAACATAACTATCCATTCGTGGTAATCAATAGATGTAACAATATGAAGGTGCACACATTACATAAATGAGGGACACTGCTGTCTACCACCCTCGAATAAAAAAAAACTACACTAAATTTATGGAGCCTTTCAGAATGTCATATATGTAAATCATTCAATTATGAAATGTTATTTTGTGTTGAATAAAGATATTTTTAATTAATTAATTTTTTTTTTTTTTGTAGGCCATTTAGCACCAACAGCATGGGTTATAATTAGTGAAGCTAGACATACCAGAGTGTTAATGGCAAGAGGATCTGAACTATATTCACTTAATGAATCAGAAACGTATCCTATGCCAAAGGTAACTTGCCTAACATTTTATTTTCAAATTAATTAATTTTATGTTTACTGGAATAACGCAAATCCACACACAGTTGAACAGAAACCCCTAAATTTACCAGCCAAACCATATGGTGTGGTTTACCAGCTAGAGGGATTGTTGGGCTAATTCTTTGAGGAGACTGTCACCAGTATCTTTTGCTTACAAATGCTGCAAAAGAACATTATTCCTCTAACCTTTTAGTTTATGAAGAAGTAAACCTTTCAACAAGATGGGGTTCCACCATCATAGTGACATGAAGATATTTCTTGACAACACATTTCCTCAGCGACAGGTAGGATTTCTGTCTTTGGGTTATTTTAAAGACGCTTTGTATATTACAAAACCAAGGATATTGGTTTTGGTTACAAAGTGTCTTTAGTATTAGTAAAGTGGGGTCTAGTCACCACTAGACCCCACCGGGATGGTCTAGTGGTGAACTTGTCATCGTAAATCACTTGATCTCGAAGTTGTGAGTTCTTAAGCTCAAATTCTAGTAAAGGTAGTTGCTGTTTTATGAATTTGGGTACTAGATCACGGAAACTGTGTTCTTTGGTGGTTAGGGTTCAATTAACCACATGCCTCAGGAATGGTTGATCTAGTTAACATAATAACTTTAGCTACAGTCTAGTTAGCATATCACTGTGAATTAAACTATTGTTATAGATGTATTGATGTTAACAGTTAATATTTTGAATATTTATAAGTTTAAGTTAAAACCGAAAACAAGTGTCATGTATCTACAAGAGGTTATCTCTAAAGTAAAGACCTTTTCATTGTAAAAAAATCTATTCTGAAAACTTTATAAGTATTTTTTATTTCTCTTAGCCTACATACCTTATACTACTTCTCTATATAATCATCACATGAATTTAAGGCATTTATCATAGTGATACACCAACTTCAATATACCCTTGTCATACTCTTCTGCCGCCAGTCCATTTAGCCACTGATTAACAGTTTTTATAAATTCATTGTCACCCGCGAGTTGCTTCCCATCCAAAAATTCTTTCAATTTCAAAAATAATGGTAATCGGAAGTAGCTAAGTCTGAACTATATCGTTATTGTAAATTCAGTAAATTGGTTATGGGTTGTAAATTTCCGATCAAAATGTTCTCAGTAAATCACTTGTCAGACCCACAACATGTGGTCATACATTATTGTGCAGCAGGATAATGCCATTGGTTAGCTGCCCAAATTGCCGATTTTGAATCGTGCGCTGTAACTTAAGTAGAGTTTTGCAGTAGGCTTCTGCATTTATAGTCATTCCACATAGCATGAAATCGATCAGCAGTATGAAAAACCAGTCCCAAAAGACTGTGGTCATCAGTTTGTGTCCAAATGGCCGTGTCTTGAACTTTGTAGTTTGGTTGGAGATTGAGGATGACGCCATTCAGTTGACTGTCATTTTCTCTCTGGCATGTAATACAAAATTCATGTTTCATCACCAGTAACAATTGAATTAGGAACTCATCATCTTTTTCTGTGCAGCACATCAACAATTCCAAAGCAGATCCCATTCAAATTTTTTTGTGATGTTCCGTTAAGATATGCAGCACTCAACGTGCACAAACCTTTCTGAAGCCTAAATGGTCATGTAGAATGCGACTGATAACATTTCTTGAAACATCAGGAAAAAGAACGGCCAGGTTGAAAATCGTTGAACGAGGTTCTTTTTTGATTTCATCATTGACACATTTCAACAACTCCTCGATGATTATCAAGGACCTCCCGGAACGTTTTCATTGTGCACATTAATTCTATTATTTCTAAACCTTTCACATCATTTTTGGACATTTCTTTCATTCATTACATTATCACCATACACAGAAACCAGCTGCCTATGAATTTCAGCTGGCATAACGTTTTGATGGTTTAAAAAACATAGACTCCGTGTATTTCACAGTCGACGGCGACATCGATTTTCGTATTCATTTTATAACGTAAAAACTCACACTTTATCAAAGATACTACAACACGACAACTTACAGACAACAATGCAGTGGTACATTACTAGTATGGCCATGAATGACACAAGTTCACCAACCTTAAGGTGAGAATTTCCCAGTGGTCTGCTTTAGAGATATTCTTTATAATTGTTTTCTTTAATAAAATATATCTGTTAAAATTGTTTATGTATAATGAATGAAATCATTGTGAAAAATTATTATAGAACCTGTACTGGGACTTGAATCCAAACTCATTTTCTCGTATTTAAAGTTATTGAGAATTTTATTTGTTTAATTGAAGCAAATTACCAACTTACTGGGTTGGCGTAGTGGTGAACTTGCCATAATAAATTAGCTAATTTTGAAGTTGAGAGTTCTTAGGCTCAAATTCTAATAAAGGTAGTGTTGCTTTCATATCAGTTTGAATACTAGATCATGGATACACTGTTCTTCAGTAATTAGGATTCAATTAATCACATGTCTCAGGAATTGTTGGCCTGAGTTTGTTGAAGACTACACATTTACTGGTACATTTACACTTACATGCCAGACTGCATACAGATGCTGTGGCATCTCTGTAGAGTACTGTTGACATCATGTCACTGCTGTGTTACTCTGTAATCTTGTATTACATATATAAATTAAATTATGCATAAAATTTGTTTGTTCCTAGACAAGTTTTTATTTATTTGTTCTTTAAAAAGGTGTAATGGAATGTCAGTCTCTGTATTATCCAACATTTAAGTGAAATTTGATAACTGCTAACTTGTTATAATTCTATTGCATTTCATTGTTATATTTCTTTTTGTTTTTTTTTTCAGAATGTAGATTTCGGTGAGGAAGGTAGTCTGATTGTAGCAATGGCTGTATCGTCATCTTTATCATCATTGTCATCAAATAGTAGTCAATTAGCAATACTCAGTAATTACGGAAAACTGTGGATAGGTCATGTCGATTTACATCGAAATAGCCGTATTTATGATACTCATAATAACAGTCTTCCAAGACAACTTGTTTGGTTAGTGCTATTAATTTATTTGTTATATTATTGTATTATTTGTTATACAGTAAAAAAAAAAAAAAAAAAATTATGCAGTAATAGTGGAATGGTAGCATCTTCTCTGCCTTTCTTGTGGGATATTTTGTCTTTGAATCACATATTTCAGTTTAATTTTTTTTTCATACCATATTTCCTCGCATAATTTTCAAATTTATGAGATGAATTCCATCTATAAAAGATATAAGAGAGTTTTTGTGATATTAGGATGTTCAATTGGCACAAATCTAAATTAGCTTTCTGCATATATCAGATATAATAATGGGTCAGTTAGTAATGTTTACCATCAGCCTTAATACATTAGTAATAGCAAGAAGCAAAAGTTTTCAGTGACATATTTTGCACACACTACTTACAGAAAATATAATACAGATTGTTAAACTCCAACTTTTTCACCAGTAAGCCAGCTTAAAATTTTCTTAATAATATTTAAAGTTATGAAAACGTAATTAAGAATTATTACTTTATGTTACAGTCTGGCATGACAGAAGAATCAGTTTTCCATTTCATATACAGTGACCCCTAATTCTTGTTGTGATTGAATTTAGACAAGTGGATAATACAAAATCATAAATATTCAAAAAAATGTAAAAAAGCATGCAAGTTTTACCGATTAACCAGAAGGAACTGTTAACAACTGAATAATGTTAAGCGTTTGAATAATGTATTTACATAACCTTAATTCGCATTTATTAAGAAGAAAATTTAACAAAAATCTGAACATTAAAATTTTGATAATTAAATAATAAAAAAAGTTGATTAATTGAGGACAGAACAGTAAACCATTTCAAAATTTATTTTACATCGGTTTTTCTACTATATCTTTCTATAGATTATTGTTTCTATTAATTGAAGTAGTAAATTTTTTTCATTAAAGAAATCATTTCTTGTTATAATTATTGCATTAAGAGAGTCACATCAGGCTGTAGATATTTTTCCCACCATTTATCATAACGTAAATTTGTTTTAGTGAAAGGGTCATCATTTAAATGTAGGATTGTCTTATCTTTTCCATTGGCTTATACATTTTAATAGTACAGGACTTCAAGTAAAAGGCTTTATTAAGGAATGACCTGAAAATTTTCCCTTTTATTTGAGCCCTTCTTGATTTAAATAATGCACATTAAGTTGCATAGTTTCATGTGTTGGAAAGAAGAAGATTATTACTGTACTGATATCGGTTAACTTTTAAGAATTTCAGTTGCATTTGAAAAAGCATCAGGGCCATTAGCATTCTTTATACAGTATGTGTATATATTGATACTGATACAGTGAGGCTTAACAGCCCTTATGTTCATAGAATTGATGCTCACCTTAATAACATTATGAGAATGATTACCGGAGTTATCAGGTCTACTCCTGTGAAATGGCTCCCAGTATTGAGCCACATACCACTCCCAAATCTGCGCTGTATGAATGCTCTTATAAGAGAGTACAAGAAGATTATGGATAATCAAAGCCTACCAATACATGAGGACATTTAGGATGCAAATCATGGTCGCCTTTGATCTAGAAAGCCATCTATCAAAACAACAATTACTGCCACAGAGGAAGAATTCAACCTGACTGACGTCTGGCGTCAAGAATGGACCACAAAGCAGAATAGCAAAATTCCATGTATTACTCAAAAGCCACCGGGTTTTGACTTGCCACGTAAGACATGGTCAACGTTACAGAATATGAACTCAGCATGGTAGATGCAGTTATTTCCTGTATAAATGGGGTAAAATACTGACACCCTTTGTGAGCGTGGTGAAAATCAAACCGTTTAACACATCACAGAAGTTTTCTCTAGGACAGCTTATGAAGGGACTCCTGAAGATTTCCTGATGACAACTCCAGAATCAGTAGCTTATATTAATTTTTTTTATGTTTGTTCGTAATTTTTGACTGTAATTTGTGTTGTGTCTTGGTACCATACACTAATTAAATAAATAAAATATCGATACTTGGTGTTGAAGTTCATATAGTAAAGTTCTTTAATAAATATTTACAATTAAGATTAGCCTCATTTATGTCATTAATGTTATCAATTAAAATGTCTTCTTTTAAAATCAAGTTTTTAAAAATTTGTCTTATTACATTTTCAGTTACTTGTATCTTATTCAGTTAGCTTATAGAATGTAAACAAACTGTGCATATGAGTGAGTGTTCAGGCAGTTGATTCACACGCATTTCCTGTAAATCCTGATGCATATAAAAGAAACTACATGATGTTAATATTCAGTAAATATGTTCTATTATATTTTGAATTTAAATAAATTAAGACTTATATTTGAGTTTTTATGAAATTGTCAATTGTCAACAAACAGTTAACGTTCACTAATATATTATTAAATTTTTTATGATAATAAACAAATAATAAATTCAATTCAGTTTTCATCACCTGTTTGCAAGAAATCCATAGTGCTGTCAGTATTAAAAGATACATCAGGATGCTCAGTTTTGTTTTCTATTATATTATCCAGTTCCCAATAATTTACTTACTAGTAGTATCTGTTTCATGTTTTATACAGTTTTTCCATTCTTGCTGGCCTGTTTTATCATTGACTTTTAAGCATAAATTTTTAACATGAGATATTTTAAGTGTGGTATTTTCTTATATTATGTAACTTTTAATTTGTCCCCAAATTAACTCAATCAGGTTGAGTATACAATGCCAGGGAGGTAATCAAAGCACGATTTTGCCATTGGATCTTGTTAATTCATCAATTTTGCACACATTAAAATTACTTTTAATTTGCAAAACTCTTTGCAATAATTGAACCTTAAGTTCATCATCTTCAAAAATCACTCCTTTTGAACTTTGACATCATTCTTTTTCCAAGACATGGTTGGAATTCTTTCCTTTTTATATGAATGATAAGGGGCGTTGTCTAAATCAGTAAGCGAATATCATTATCTTCCAATAGACAATGTCTTCCAAAGGAGGTAACGCATCACTGAACCATTTCTCAGTAAATAAAATTTGTATACTTTTTTACGAATCACGTTTTTATCAAAATTGTCAACTTTTTCCTCAGTTGTTCTGCAGGGTTTTGTTTTATTAGGAAACCATAATTCATTATTAGATTCATACTGGCAAATGACATTGAACAATGAAGTAGCACAACTCCCAATTGTGATGGTAGTTATTAACAACATCCAAAATCAACATCCTTGGAATTGTGCACTATTATCAGTTGAATCTGTATCAGACATGGTGTCAAAGTAATAGTATAACTCAAGTTGTACAGACACAATTCTAGGAATACTCTACACTCATGATGCAGTAAATTAAAAATAAATTGCATTATATTAACTTTAAATAACATTAGACTAAATAAATAACAGAAACAGAAAAACTGAACGTGAGAACAAAATGTAAAAAATATGAAAATATCAAGGGTTTTAATAGAACTTAGAAGACATAACATTATATAAACTTTTGATTACATTGACTTTTATATGACAGATTAATTACACTGATAGAAAAAAAAAATTTTTTTAAATCTTTATCTAAGTGTGATACCATTTCTTAAATTGCTTTTTTGCGTACATTGCTACATTGCATACTTTAAGGGAAAATATAGTTAAAATCTGTAAAATTTATAATTTTGCATGGCCATATCTGTGCTAGAATGATTTTGCTGATGTTTTTCTTTTATAATTAGCCTCAGGCTTATCCCAAATTAATGTCAAACAGTAATCGGCTAGCATGTTAGTATTCCATTTTCCTTTATAGCAGCTTTCCATCACCAAAATGTCTTGGTGGAAACGTTCACCATGTTCGTCACTTACATCTCTGAGGTTGCCTGGGAAAAAATTCAGTTGTTAGTGGAGGAAATGTATTTTCAAAGACATATTACATCCATAGCTCTGTATGAATTAAGAAGTTGATGAACAATATCGTGGTAATTGTTGGATTTTTGTTTGCAGAGAAAATTTTTGCAAACGTCTTTACATGAAGCCCAAGCTGCACTTTCTACATTATTTAACACTGAGTTAAATTCATCATCTTTGACCAACTCTCTTATTTGAGGACCAACAAATATTCCTTCATTAATTTTTCCTTCACTTACATTCGGAAATTTCTACCTGATTACAAAAATCCAGGACTATCTTTTTCCATTGCTTTTACAAAATTTTTCATCAGTCCTAGCTTGATATGGAGAGGGGTAAAAATACTTTTTTGGGTTCAACTAAGGGCTCATGAATAATATTTTTCCATTTGGAACATAATGTTTATGTGATTTTTTTAATAAATAACTGTTTTTTTTTTAATTTTTTGATAAATTTTAATCCCTAACCAAGTCATTAATTTCACCTTGTGATGTAAGATATGGTTTATAGGAATATAAATCAAAATCATTGCTGTCTTCTTCAGTGCTGCCTGATTCTTCATCACTGGTTTCAAAATATATATTCACAGGTGGCTCAGGAACTAAAATAATTTCGCTGTGAAGTACAGAGCTGATTTCAGATTGTAATGAAGGATATTTTAAGTATGTTTAGATTTTTTAGAAATCCCCTACACACTTGTTAAAACAAAAGTAACAATCGGTTACTTGATCCTTAGGTTCATGCCAAACCATAGGTACATATGTCATAATATGTGACTATGATGTGATTTAATTCTTTGTCTAGTATTGTTTATTTATAACTTAAAAATTATGTTATAAAGTTAAACAATAAAAAATGAGTTAACAAAATACAATATTTGAACTTGAAATGCTAACTATATGTTGAAAAATGAAAAAAAATCAATAAATTAAAATTTAAAAATTTTTCAAAAATGTTGGGTGATAGAAAGATTCTGAGTTCATGTTCGTTTTTAGCATCAAAAAACAGATTAAAATCATGTATCGTATGTTAGAAAACAACAATTTTGTTTATCAGTGTTATACAGTGACTAATATGAGTAATATAGTGTTGTATAGTGTTAGTGTTGTATTAGTGTTAGGTTCAGTATAGTGTTGTATATAGGGCCGCGTTGTGAATCGGCACTGATGCAAGGGACATGACTCAGCAGAATCATGATGAACTCACTCACACAAAAGTAACATTTGTTTATTCTTTACTGTAACAGCTAATAGAATAAGCTAACAGAATACAGTATAGTTTCTTGCTCCTCAAATATTGATTTCACAGTTACAACTTAATTTAAAACATTAACCAACCAATGATTTTATTTCTCAGGATTAAAATATAGACAAATTAATTTGCCCCCATAGTAATCAGGAGTATATTCAAATTTTTAAAAAAATTTTTTTTAATATAGAAATAAATGGAAAAGGAGGGAATTTTGTTATCAGCGGGTATAAGTCAGTTTATTTTTTATCGGTCGCTATTATATTTATTCAGTCAAGTTTTATTTAATATTTGATTATTGGCATTTAATTTTACAAGAGAATAAATATTCAGTGTTGCAGTAAAAATAGAAATATAAGGATTATAATAATATAAACTTTCATAATTCATTATAAATTTTATGGTAGATTTCCAGATGTAGCATAAAAATGAAAGTTATGAAAAAAATCACACAATCAGTCATGGTATTGGTAAACGTAAGATATCCTTGTGTATCAATACTTATGAAACATTGTAAAGAAGCTTATACTTATTTCTGAAGAGATTATTAATTCAGTCCTAATCTTCTGAAAGGTACTATATTTGTTTCATGAGAATGATTCTTATTACTGATGAGGAAACTTGTTTTTTGCGTATATTTTTTTTTAAATCAAAAGTTATTCTTTACACATTTGCATGTTTATTTCTCAGGTGTGGTGAGGATGCTGTAGTAATATATAGAGATTATAATTTAGAAGTAATAGATGGAAGTGAAGACTGCCTTAACTATAAGTAAGTATATATTTTGTTTTTCTAAATATTAAGTGAAGTAAAATTATTTCAGTTGGTGACACCTTTGTGGAGTTCCTTGTCATCATCAAAGCCCTTAGTTGCCACTCAGTTTTTCATATGGAGGAACGTATGGTAATCACTTAGTGCCAGATCTGGGTTGTATGCAGGATGGTCGAGAAGTCAAAGCAGATGCCTTATGCTGCAATTTGTTTTGTTCTAAAAGATATTTTAAAACCCATCAAGGGCATAACTTATGGTAACTCAACTTTTTTGTTACAACTTCATCCAAAAGGCTACGTGAATTTTTTGGATACTGAAAGTTCTATAATATGTTCTATATTATTAGTGCGAATCTTTTCATCAACTTTTGCTACCAATTCTTTAGAGAGAATATTAGGCTGCCCATATAGTTTTCCATCGTTAATGTTTGAGCAGCCAAGGTGCACAACTCCCTTACTGCACTTTCACTTATTACATCTTTCCTAAACATTACATAGTTCCTGATAAATCTTTTGGGTTTGTAGATTTTACCAAAAGAAACCTAATAACCAATCTCAGTTCATAACTGGCAGGATTTTTTTTATAGCAGCATACATTTTAATCTTGTAAAAAATCAACAAGATGCATCACAGTCCTTCACAACCACAGGTGCGGCTGTTTTCCTGAAGGAATTCATACGTATTAGTTACACGGATTCCATTAGCTACAAACATTCCTGCAGTCTCACTGAAGATATTAGCACCATTTAAAATGGATATCTGTAACTTATAACTTCCCCCAAATTCCAGTGTTAGTGAGGATGATCTGTCCAATCTGTTTTCACAGATTCCTTTACCCTGCTTAATAATTGGCAATTTTAATGCCCGTTACTCTTCGTGAGGTTCAGCAACATGCTCTTCTCGAGGTACTGTAGTTGATTGAATGAGACAGAACTTGGATTTCTGGTTATTGAATGGTTGATCACACACATTTATGTCATCTTCATCAGGTATACTTTCATGCATTGATCTATCCTTGTTGAGAAAAAAAATTGGATGGATAAAAATTCATTTGGTTAATACAACAGGAAAGTTAATGTGATCCACCAACTTGCTACATTTTCACACCTGATACTCGATAGAGCAAATGAATTTATCCTTCTAACATCTGGAAAACCAAGGCAATGTTTCGTTCCTTGGTGGGATGAAGACTGCAGGAGTGCACCAAGGGATTATTGCAGTGCATTACATAATTTCAATTAAAGGCCTAGGACAGAAATTCTCTGTGCCTTCTGCGATGCAAGGACTGTATGCCGTTGAGTGTTTCAGTGTGCTAAATGGAAATTATGGCTGAACTATGTTGATACCATTTCTTGGACAACTCCCTCATCGATTGTTTGGAGAAAGTTCGGACCATGTATGGATCAGGACTATCACCGCAGCCGATTGGACAGTAAAGCAACAGCATCCTCATCACTGTGTCAATTGATCTGGCAAACTTGTTTAGATAAGTTTCACTTACATTATCATCCTCAGTTTATGAGGTATAAGTTGCAGAAAGAAAATATCCCATTTGTGATTGGAGACTTGCAAAATATACTAAACATTCTTTTTTCTTGTGATGGACTAAAGTAACCTTGAATAGTGTAGCAATTTCTTAAGGCCGTGCATCTTGTTCCCAAAATTTAATTCATATCTTTTTTCATCTGTTTATACCATTTGGTGTACATCAGATGATAATTTTGTTTTTTAAGTTAAATTTTTAATGTTATATTTCATTGTGATTTTATTACATATTTTTCATATGTCATAGGTGTTTTCCATCTATGTTGTATTTTTATATTACTGTTGTTTAGATTTTTAAGTTAATTTTCAATTTTTAATCTTTAATATTTATTTATTTGCCACGTAAATAAGGTGTTCAAGCACTGATGATGACATTTCATTATGCACCCAGGAAAAAAGTTACTAGACTCCTCTCCTATCTTCTACCAGTCTGTTTTTGGTATGCTCAACTTTGTGTCCACCCTTTTGTGATAGAATAAATTGATAAGCCTTAGTTTAATTTATAATTGATAATGTGGAATGTGATTATCGTGTGTAAAGCTTTATCAGTTTAATTTATTAAATATTTATAAAATTTGCATGTAATGTATTACATTGACCTTTTACATTGCAGTCAGTCAAAATGTGATAAGTTGAAAGTAAAACATATTTTCCTTTTTTTTTATATTATGCTTTAAATAACAAACGTCCTACACAAGAAACCGTTATATATTTATATCTCCCTCTCTTGCATACCTGCTGGCTTTTTCTATTTGACACATGCTGTGTAGAAAATTGCTAGTAGTTTCAGTTGTTTATATGTCCACACACAGCAAACCAGACAGTGAGGCAATTGAGAAAATTTTGTTGGAAAATCTTTAATCTCCACTCTATAGCGCTGACTTAGCTCCCAGCAGTTATTTTCTTTATTTTCACCTTAAACAGTGGTTTACCTCACAAAGATTTGACGTTGATGACAAATTGAATAATGCTGTTACTGTGTGGTGGCAGTCACTGGTGGCAGAATTTCTTGAAGAAGTAAATGAAACACTCTTAAAAATATGTTGAAGTTGAAGGCAGCTGTGTAGAAAAGTAGTCAATAAATGTAGTTTTTACGTGTAAGGAATAGTTTGTTCATATTATTCAAATTTTGATTTTATTTCAATTTTGAACTTTACTTTAAAAGCACACCTTGTATTTATATTTTGAGGATGATGAATTATTGAAAATTGTTATTTCTGTTTGTAGAAAATATAATAAACTATTTCCTTGGGATATTTAATGAGATTAATTCATTTTCAGTTGATGAATGATCATCTAAATATTTTAAACATAATTTATTTTTCAGTTACTTCCAAAGTAAAATACTTTCTGAAAATATTCTAATAGAGAAATAATAGCATTTATCAACAGCAATTGAGGTAATGTTTTGAATTAGGGAAATATTTATAATTTAGAAGTTTATATTCATTTTTTTTATAAATCACTAATTTGAATATATTTTATTTTTAGTGGAAAAATGAATAAAAGTTTCTTGTTATGTAGAACACAAGTAGGTTTACATTGAAACATGTAATGTCTGAGTGTTTTGGTTCATACCTAGATGAAAAAGATAATAAATGCAGTTATTTGACCAGTATAATTAATAAGTATCTTTGGATTATTTAAGATCATTTTTATTTTCCAGTTTTGATACACCTATACATTTAATTCAAGAATCAGATTGTGTTCGTGTTTTATCTCAGTACAATCATGAAATTTTACATAAAGTTCCTGATGTAGTTCAAGAAATATTTAGAATAAATAGTTCTGGTCCTGGTGCTTATCTTCTTGAGGCTTCTAAACAGTATCAGGTAACATATAACAATTTTTATCAAGTTGTATTTTGTAATAATGTGTAATGTTCATACTTTATTTTAACTTAACCATTTTTCACTTTATTATCTTATTTACATTGAACTAAGTTACAGGCATTAAAATTGATTTAAATTTACCACAATGCTGATATTTAAAGCTTAAACAGCTTTAGTAATTTATAGGCGGCCAGATATTTTGGATAGATACTAGTTATTTATCTTCTTAGAAGTATACGTTGTTGATAATGTCTGCTGTATTAGTTCGGAGTAAAGTGTATGTGGCAGAATTATTACACTTCTGTTTATGAGTAATATTTAAAAATTAACTTAATTTTGTATAACTTTTATTGCATTTTACACTTACTGGTTTTTTAAATAATGTTTTCAAGTATGGTATTGTTTGTATCAAGTACTCAACTCGTAATTTTGGTCTTCATATCAATATACTCTGGCCTTCATATAAAATATTTATGGTCATTGATATTTACTCACAAATCAGGTGTATTTTTGTGGGTTTGAATTTTAACTGTTTGCAAGTTGTAGAAACTGTGTGTAGAAACTATCAGCCTCTCTGTAATCAGGAAATGAATTACCCATACATTTCTCTCTCTGTGTGTGCATGCACATGTGTGTAAATACATGACTGTGATAGAAGATCCATGCTGGAGACTGTAAGCAATTGTCAAGATAAAACAGAGCTGAAACTGCTTTCAGCAGTTTAATTTTAACCTCATTCAAGTTAAAATATTTTTAAAACTGTGTATACATTCTGAGGTGTATACATTTGAAGTTCTTACATATTATAGCAACTTTGTTGATATTGATTATATTAAATGTTCTTTTTCTGAGAAGTTTGTAAACTTATCAGGTTGTAAATTATACCATCATCAACCCAGCTTATCGTCTACCAAAAACGTTTCTTTTAGCTGTGTGTTTTTGAATTTAAATTAATATTGTTATGTTGATTTTAATTTAATATTAATATTGTTATTTAAATTAATATTTAATTAATTTAAATTAATTAAGTTTTTTGGATCCTAGGTACATGGTAAACCACATTGTTTAAGTGACTGATTATGCAACACCTTGGATTTCACCTTGGATATCAAATTTTATTTTTTAAAAATAAAATATGGATGAAGCCATATTTAATAGACTACTTTAATTAATTAAACAGCTGTCCTGAGTATAATTGTATACTGTTGTATTGGTTAATTGCCTATCATTTAAAAAAAAGACATTTTAAAACAAAATTTTTTATTGGTAAAAAACTGATAGTCTAAAAAAATAGTAAAGCATGTAGTTGAGTTGTTTAAGTAAATTATATGTTTCCAATGTGGTTTCTAAAATATATAATTACATGATTTATTAACAAGAATACTTTTTATTACTTTTTATTACATTTGTTAGACTGAACAATTACGATTGAAAACTGTTCTTGTGTTTTTTTTATACTTTTTTAAATTTATTTATTTTTTTAAAGAAACGATCTCATCGAGCTGATGAATATATCCATTTAGTTAAATCAAAACTTCATTCTGCTGTAGAACACTGTATATTAGCAGCTGGACAGGAATTTCAACCTGAAACTCAAAAAATGTTAATAAAGGTAAGGAAATTTGTTATAGATATTGTATGTAGCAGGCTTTTGATAAACTGACACATATCCAGCAGCCCTGGTGTCGGATTATTGGAATTACCCTAATTTCAATGTCATAGACAACAGAAAATGCTACATATTTTCATATGCATTTATTAATTTAAATTATTGATGTGATTAAGAAAATAACAATAATACAACTAACTACTTAACAGAAAAATACTGATCAATAGTCTTTTGTTGTTTGCTTTAATGTATGGTTTAAAATTATTTTCTCGCAAACATTTTAATGTTAAAATATTATTAGCAGCAGCCATTTCATTTACTTCAGCCCACTTGTTACACATGTTAAACGCACTCAAAGCACTATCGTGACCTACGGTACTAATTGATGGCAAAGTGTCATGTTTTCACTGTCATCATCTTCGTCCTGATCCAGCATATCCAGTTAATCTACTGGTTGATCATCAATTGATAATTTTCATCTTCAATTCTGGTCAGCCATTCATTTAAGTTGTCTTGTGTCAGTCCTTCTGAGTCATCCTGACTGCACAGTTGGGCTAGCAATTCCCTAATGTTGTTTATTTCTGAATCAGAACTGAAATAACTACTTTCAAATGTTGTCAGCATTTGTTTCCACTGGTTTTTTTTTTTTTGTCTAAATATAATATAGAGGATGAGTTGGGCACAAATTTTTCCAAGAGTATATATACTATTGTTTTAGCATGAAACTTTTCCCATAGTTGTGTGAGATTAAACAAGTCTTAAGATTTATTCCTTTTAAAATTTTGAAGTAGGTGTATTTATTCATCAGTTGAACGATAGCCGTATCATTTGGCAGAAGAAATAAGACACTGATAAACCCATCTTTACTTTGTATGTCTTTACTGCTCATTAAATCATTCAAAAAGTACTTCCTTGTTATCCACGCTCAGGTTTAGTTTTTATATTTTACAAGAAGTCTTACGTTTTTAAAAACCATAGGATTTTTGGACTTGCCTATAGCCTACAACAAGCAATTCAAGTTTACGGATACCACTCGCATTTGATCAAGACATAAATGTAATTCTGTTTTTTGTTATTTTGTGACATGGAGCGCTCTTTTCAGCATAATGGACGAATGTTTTTTTTTTTTATAGCAACCTTTTAAATAACCCACTCTCATCGGTATTATAAACCTAGTCAGGACTAATTCCAATTCTTGGACTGTCTTTATAAATGTTTCTTTATATGGCTTGACAGCAGTAAAATCACAAGAAAGTTTCTCACCTGTGGTGGTTAGTAAACGGATTCCATAATGCTTCTTGAATTTTTTGAACCTTCTTGATGTTGTCACTTGCACGGAAATCTTCTTTCATTTCTTTATAGAAAAGCTCAGCTTTTTCTTTGATGATTTCACCAGAAAGAGGAGTATGTTTGGAATGTTCCTGGATAAACCAAGCATAAAGTATATCCTCCCCATTAATGGGAACACGCCAGATTTATTGATAATTATTTTTTAGAGGAAGGTAATGCTTTTTTATATTGCATAGATGAACACCTGCATGTATCATTTTGAGCTAGAATCCAAACGTCAGAATGTGGAATGAAAACACACCTGAGTTCACTCACCAGGAAAAATTCAAAACTTGTGTCAGCTGCGATGCTAATGGTGTTTGAGTGTAAGTGGCCCATTTTATTGCAATTATTTAGAAGAAAAATATACAGTCACTAGTTATTATTATTGTGACATGCTAGAAAATAAAGTGGCATGAGCGGACTAAGTGTGTTGCCATACACCATCAGCTTAAGTGTCATGTAATTGACAGGTAGGCACACCCCTGTCAGTTACTAAAAATATATATGACATACATAATTTTTATTTCGTCTAGTACATTCAGTGACGCCTAGGTCACTGAATGCCAGCAAGTACCTGTCCACTGTTTTATAGCGCTTAGAGCCATAATAATTGGCTGGTGGTCAGCCATACTCAGAGTTAGCGTCCCACAGGAGTGCTAAGAGTCTTTCTCTTAAACAAAATATGGATACTGGTGAACAAAGTAACCGCATGTAGGAACTCCCATACAGTCTGACAATGCGGCTCTTGCCACATTCACTTACTGCTAGTGAGTGACCAATTTTCCTCCTGACCTCTAAGTTCCAGGGTGGCCTGGTTCCTGGCCTCCCCAAGAGCAGGGCAATCAAACATCAGGTCTTCATTTGACTGGACCTCCTCATAGATGAACAGCTGCCAGGCAGAACCGAAACAGATATTGGTTCAAGTTAGCACCCAGGCGCCTATTGCCCTTAAAAACGAGCTCGAGGCATACCATCCCCCTTCCTATACAAACTTATATAAGCATCTTCCTTTAGTCGTGGTATCCCATTCCAGCTGCCATGCTTCCATCACGAGACTCTGCAGCCACTTCCACAGGTGGGAGATGGGCAACTGAATGAAATTTAGTAGATCCGGTGCATTGTGGTTACCATTCTGCTTCAGTACTGGCCCACTTGAAACCACATCCCATGTACCTCAGTACTCACAATCCCAGCCTCTTTGCAATCTGCCCAAACTTTCACCACTAAATCGATTGGGAGACTCTTTCCCAATAAGGTGGTAGCCATGTAGGAGGTTTTTAAAACATCAGCGCATACAATTAAGGCTCTGCGATGGGCACTCCTTAAATTTCAAAGAAGTGCTGTACTCATATCCAACCTATGCACCGAAATGGGCGGATATGATGGAAGAGATCATGCTTTCAAAGATACCTGACAACTTAGGAGGATTGCTCAGAAAGAGCAATCCTCCTAAGTTTGTGCACCACTGAGACGGCGTTCACCGCTACTTGCCTAATGCAGTTGTTAAACAGCAACTTTTCATCAAACACAACACCTACCAAGTACTTATGAACTCTAACTTGGCTGATTACACAGCCTTTATATTTAATATAGGGAATACGACTGTACAATAATTTACTGCACCCATGAGAAGTTCATCTTGGGCACAGAAATTGTTTAAATTTTGAATGTTCATCCAGCCCTCTGTGGTTGACAAACCGCCTGTGTCCGGTCTTTTAGCTGTGGTTGTAAATTACCGTGAACTAAACGGAGACAGTCATCAGCGAAACGCTGGGTCGTGAACCCTTCTGGAAATGTCAATCCTAGAAATACGTCAAACACCAGGTTTCACAGCAGGGGACTGAGAATTGAACTCTGCAAGCTTCCCCTGGTAACAAACTTTTCCACAACTAGGTACGCATCCTCAAACAGCTGTATGGTTAGACAAATAGTCATATGCCACGGCCTGCAGGGCTACAGATACATTGCAACGTTCCAAATCATAGAGAACAGAACTCCAACACAAAGAAGGAAATGCTGCCTCTACGTCTATTAAAAATTGCCAAAACATATTTATAGTCGGTGCTTTCCATCTCAACAAGAGCATTTAAGATGCAGTCCTCGGTGCCAACCTCTTTCGTGAAGCCATACTGGCCTCAATTTAGAAAAGAGTTCACCTCAATACTTTCTCAGAGCTGTTCGACAACCCCAGCCTTTCAAGCAACTTGCCGATTACCAGCAAGAGTCTGATGGGTCGATAACTGCCGACCTCACTAGGATCCTTTCCTGGTTTTAATAGCCCCCTCACCAAAGCCACTTTCCAACAAGTCAGGAAGCAGCCCCAGCATAGACACCCCAAGAACAGCCTGCCAAGTGGCTCCCTTATGACAGGCAGCAGGTGGAATAATATATCCAGGTCAAGTTGGTCAATTCCCGGTGCCTTTTTCAGTGCCATTCAAGAAAAGTACGCCAGGGTAGGGCATAGCTCCTGCCCTTATGTGTCGGTTAGGTGTCATCAGTAAATATTATTCTAATGTTTATTCTTATCTCATTTGTTTACTAATAATTCATTCTTTCTCATGATTTTTACAGGCATCTCAATTTGGAAAATGTTTTTTGGCAGGATATAATCCAGAGTCTTATGTACAAATGTGTAGAAAACTTAGGGTTCTAAATGCTGTTCGAGATCCTAAGATTGGTATACCAATTACATACAATGAGTATCCTTTTATAAGTAAGAATTAAGATAAAAGAAAATTATAATTTTTATATAATGATGTAAGTGGTAATAATGCAAATTATAGTTTTACTTTAGAATAACTAGGTATATGTATGATGTAATAACCTAGATAACTACATGGATTTCCCATCTGAAACAATACGTTATTTGTAATTATTACAGGAAGACAATAAATTAATCAAATCATTCTTCAGTATGAGCATGGAATTTTGTGTGACATATTTGTCATACAAATTTGTTTTTCTATTCAAGCTGGTTGTTAGTTCCAAGCATACATTGTTTCATATTTCTTTGTGCTACCCACAGCTTCTGTAATGATTAATGTCCAAGTTTTGCTTTCATAGCTAAGGACTGGCCAGATGCATTGATTGAAAATTTTCTTTTTGTTCTTGAAAACAATATTAAGTCTCCCAAATGCCATAACTCGTCGCTCAACTTCTTAGATTGTATATCACCTTCAGAGTTGACATCCGTTGGCGAAGATGTATATATAATGATCTACCTAAAGTTCTTCTCCAGAGACAAAACTTTTTCTTTCCATGGCAAACCTGTTAAACATGACCTGGATTTTTTTAAAGTTCATCATTAGACCATAGGGTTTACCAGCCACCTGCAGTTCCTATATGTGTCTTCTGATTCTTGTAATTTTTTACAATTACAAGAATTGTAATTCTTCTGGTTCTTGTGAGAACAGAATTTATCATCTGCAAATCTCAGGTATTTTACATAGGTGCCATTTATTTGTATGCCCCCTTTTTTTCTAAATACCTCTTCTAGGCAGGCTGAGAAGAATGTGGGTGATGTAGTTTCGCCTTGTAATACAAATTTTTTTACACTCATTAGACACAGATGGTTGCTTAAGCTTTTTCATTTATTAATTGTAGCAAGTTTGTGTAGACTGTGTTTACATCTTGGTTATGCAATGCAGTTATTATGGCTTGTGTTTTTACAAAATAAAATGCTTTTGATTCAAATGCAACAACTTGGATGTGATCCATTGTGCTAAAATCACTTTTGGATCCTGCCTGCTCCTTTGGTTATGATTCATTTAGTGTTTTTAGCATTCTTTTTGTTATTATCTTGGTGAAAACCTTGTAGATAACAGAGAGGGAGGCTTATTGAGCGATATTTTATATATATATATATTGATATATATATATATTGATATATATATATATATATTGATATATATATATATATATTGATATATATATATATATATTGATATATATATATATATATATTGATATATATATATATATATATTGATATATATATATATATATTGATATATATATACACACACACACATGCATTGACACACAAAATGTGTATACCATCTGGAACAGATAAACTATTTGGAAAAACCTTTCATGGAAACTATCAATTTAACATCGTCTACAAATTATTATTTATGTTGGTTCATGTTAAACAATACAGTTTAACATACTTAGAATAAAAAAGGGTAAAATTGGTTCAATTTGAGAACTTAACCATTTTTAAAGTTGGTTAAGTATTATAAAAATATAAAATGTTTAAAAATAGTTCAAATTCTTTAAGTAGGAAGTGAATATAAACTCTTTAAATACTCTGTGAGGAATACTGCTTACTAGAAAATTTAATTGTTCAAAGTTATTGTGATGCGCTTATAAAAAGTTGTCCTTCACAAACCAATAATATATTATTTATAATAAATATTTATTGTTATAGTTGTACACCTTACTTGTCATTCCCTTCAACATATTCCTATCTTCTGTTTACATACAGTTGCTTATAAATTCTTCATTGTTTATAGGAGTTTTGCAAATCATCAGTTGAGGTGTTTTCTATTTCAGTAGCTTGACCATTTATTTTTCGTTACCTCATTCAATATCTGAAAATTGGCTCCTTTCAATACTGATTTCAGTTTTGGTAAAAAGTAAAAGTTGCAAAGAACTAAGACTATTGAATAAGATGTTTGGCTTAACATTGGGTTCTTATCATCAGATATTGGTTTACAAATAATGCACTGTGGGCTGGAGCATTGTTTGTCATTGAGAATCCAATCGTGTTTAGTTTATAACTTTCTACAGATTTACTATGAGTGAAAGCAAACAGTGGTAATATAGATTGCTTCTAAAACCTTAAGAGGTCATTCACAGTTCAATTGAATCTGACTGCTATGAGTACAGGACTTGTAACACACTCTCTGTATCTTGTTTACCTGTATATAATGTATATAGGTATTTAATAACCATACCTCATATACCATGAGATGATGGTATATGACCTCATATACCAAAAAAAACCCATGATTATATGAGGTCATATACATCATGGGGTTCATGAGATGTAACTTACAAAAATAGAGATTGTATTTTTTTTAAGGAAAAGAATGTATTGTTTGTATTTTCTACTTCACAAATGAATTTACTGTTTATAATTGAATATAATAACTCAAAAACATATAAAAAACCAACTTGAAAAAATGGACTAAAATGAAAAATAATAGATTTTTTTTAATTTGTAATTTTTAGGTTGGTGCATGCAAAAAACAAATGACTAACAACTCAATTCCTTATAAGCCATTTGCAGGAAATGTAAAGTTAAGAACCTACTTCTTAGAAAATAACATTAGAAATGCAAGAAAATAATGTAAAGACTATTATTTAAAATAAGTAAATTCTTTTTGTATGTAAATATTTTACCCTAATTTTCTTGCCCTAAATTTTTCAACTAATTATCTTCAATTTTTTGCTCAAAGATTCTTGAATATTAGAATTATATTAGCAATCTAATATTAAACAGTAACAATGGCCAAAATAAATGAGAAATGTCTTCAAATCTTAATCTAGATAATGGCAGTTTTCATTAAAAAGTTATTCATTAAGTATATAAGAAAAACTTATAATAGGTCAATCGGAGAAACTTACTTTACAAAATAAATCCAAAAAAGTTTTTAAAAGAAATGTTAATATTTAACAAACGTTTTTTTTAAATTCATTAAAAAATAAGCAACCAATTATCTATCGGCAAGAAGATTACAAATCAGAGATCTGTTATACTGATTGTTGGTAGTTCACTGAGAATTAGGCACTTATAAAAACAAAATTCTATGTTCAGTTCACAAAAGTATATAATTTTATTTCCAGTTTAATGAAAATTCCTTTCAATGACTTCTAGCCAATGATGAAGTCATATGATAAAAATTTAACATCTGGCTTGTCATTATTTATTTGAGATTATAATTTAGTTTAAAAAAATTAAGTAGAAAAAAGTTATACAAAACAATATTGGTTAAACAAATATATATTTAAAAAAAATTAAATTATGACAGGATGTTCTTCTTTCTATTGGTGTCTTGATTTAAAAAACATATAATATTTTTTTCATTACTTTTATTCAAGTTTTGATGAAAATAAATTTTTGAAAATTTAAATGAAATTGTTAATATTGTTAGTATTCTTTTTAGTTAAACTGATGCTAACACTATGCTTAGTATTATTAAGAGAGTATTTAAATATTTTTGAAATGATATCTATTTTAGTATTTTTTAATTTTATAGTGCTTTGTGCCATTTATAAAAGTGAAATTAATTTTATTTATGGAAATAATAATTATTTTGTGTAGCCTTATGTTGCCATGGCAACAAAATTATCACAGTAATTGTGTATTTTTATTTACTATTAAAAATTTGCAGGATTTTAACACTGTGTATGAATAAAATGACTTTAAAAATTAAAGAAAATTCATGTTGATTAGTAATATAGTCATTAGAAATAATATTATAACTTTTATCTAGAAAATATTCATAAAAACAAAATGATTTAATTTTTATTGTAATAATGCTAAATTCTTTTGACTTAAATGATATTATTAAATTAATATGTATTGTTGATATATAGAATTTTTACTGCAATAAAGTATGAAAAAGTAGTAAATACATTATCCCAAAAATATTATTTTTTTTTGTAATAGTGAATCCTATAAAAGCATATGTAAGCCATCAGGTTGTGGCTATGATGAAAAAATGCAAAACCCATGCTGGAAATCAAACCTAATACTTAAGTTTATAAACTATTGACTATCAACTGAATATTGAAGTTAGTTTTAAGTTTTATGTTTGTTAGTTTCCATGTCCCATTTTTTTCTACATCCAGTACCTTTTATTTGGCTTACTCTTTTCATTTCTTTTACATATCTTTTTCTGTAGCGGTTTTTTTCTGATTATGCTGTGAGGGTGGTTTTTGTGATAGGATGAATATGTGGTAAAAATCACAAAGACAACAAATTTCTGAATAATCCTAATCAGAAGTAATTTAAACTTATGTGTATCAGTGAACAATAATTTAACTTATGTGTAATTACCAGTGAACCAGGAATGATAAAGGTGTTGTGTTCATTATCAGTACTTAACCGTCATCAAGATGAGAATCAGGTTTCTAATCATCACTGCCTTGCAAATAATGTAGTAACTCTGTATCAGTTAACCTGTTATAAAAGAAAAAAAAGAAACTAACCTGCTATAAAAGAAACACGGCCTGTATTCAAAGAAGGTTCTGGATTGTTGCCCATTTTCACCTACACAATGTAATGAATTTGGAAAGAAAACCATAAAACCATGCTAAACACTATTAAAAGCAATTATTCCATAAGATCACCATGTGTTAACAACTCTACACAGAATACTGATGACAGAATTAGGCCAGAAAGGAAACATATGATGCTCATCAATACGATTGGAGTGGGCAGTGCTATCAAATGTAGCCAATGAACTCCAATTGGTGTAACTGGCAGTTTACCTTTAACTAACATAGTAATGCTCTTCTTCACTCCCCAGCAGTATGGTAAGATGTATGTTCATTGCATACCTTAAAAGAAGGAGGAATTGAAATGTAAGCAGATAATCTAAACCTTGTTTGACATTTAATTTTGTTGTGGTAATGGTATAACTTGTAATTGATAAATACTAATTAATTTAGCACTATGCAGTCTTTCTTCAAAAATGAAGAAAAAAGAGCAATTTATTTTCTTTGTAATAATATACAGAATTTTAGCTTATTTGTTTACTATATATATATATATATATATATATATATATTCTAAATTAAATTAAATTATTTAAATTTATTAAATTATCTAACTTGTAATACATTGTATTTAACATGTTCAGTGCTAGTGAGATATCGAAAAACCGATCAATGTGGCTGTTTTTTTTTTTTAATTTATATTTTTAAGACTTTTATCAATGTCAGTATTTGTTGTTTTTAAATTTAGTAATGCTTTTTTGGCCTCAAACCAACAAAATACTTAAGACCCCACATTGATGTTGCCTGCCACAGAATACAAACCTAACACATCTTCTGAATAATTATACAGTCTGTTATTATTTGTAAATAAGGAAATATTTTCTCATTGGAATAAGTTATATTCTTTATCAAAATATAGGCTTTATATATATATATCCTGTATAGGTTATTATGTAGAGGTAATGACACGTAACCTCTATTACATAGATGTTTTCATAGGGTTGTTACATGGCAAGTAGCTAACAAAGTAATTATTGTGTTACCTTTTTCATTAATTTTGTTATACCATACAATCTACAGTAATAGAAATGTATTTGATATTATGAACTTTATAGTGTAAATTGTTATACTGGGCAAGACAAAATAAAAACACAATTAACAGAGTTGATAATTATCAATTACATTATAATTACATTAATAATCAAAATGTTTTGTTACACAAGCCTGTGATGGTTGTATTTTTAGTTTTTGATTATTGATTGATTGTTATGTATATTTTTAGCACTGAGTACGAAAATAACCGTCATTTCTTTCCATTACATCAGGATTTTTTCGTAAATCACAAATTTCAAAATTTGTAAAAAGAATTATTTGTGAAAAAAAACAAGGGTCCTATTATTCATTGTCTCGAAACCACACACCATGTGCCTATTTTTGTGGGTGTAGGGGGAGATTAAAAAAAAATATAAATATAAAATATAAATTCCAGGTCTGGTTGTTCTGACTGCTAACATACCTACCGAAGTGAAACTGTGCTTTTCATCTGTGAAAACATTTGAGTTAAAATGCCACTGTCACCTCTGTTGAAGTTCTTGACTTGAACCATTGATAGTAATGAACCCTTTTAGCAAAAATAACATTAGTTAGCTCATGGATAACCTGCCTATCTGTATTCGATACAGATAACATTTCACACTCTCCTCATCTGCAGTGTGGGCTAAACCTTTTGAAGTGCTATTTTTCTGGCTTATTTTCTGTAAAGATTTATGAGAAGATCTTGTAACTGCCGCTTTAATATCCTATACGATCTGTGTCGTTAAAACTGACCTGTATCGGGTACGTTTCTAGTTTTAACACCACACCTGTTTCAGGGAATTTTTTAACTAACTTCTGAGTAATACTTTTCACTGGTGCTTCCTTTTCAAATTTCTCACTGAACTTTGACTGACGCATCACATGAGATTTTATCTCTAATTAAGTTTCTATTACGAATCCATATCTTCAACTATTAACCGCATTTTACCAAACAACACATGATTACACAACACTTTGTTTAAAACCCAATGCTGAAATATGCAGGCAAAAATAGTCTTCCACACTACAGTCCAGTCGTACCAACATCTTCCACATGATTTTACCCATCTCACACCAATATATACATGTTAACAAAAATATGCATTTAGTATAAATTAATAAGTGATGGGGTCTCTTTTAAGTTAAACACTCTATAGATCAAATAATTGGTAATCTACAAAAAAAAAAAGTTTTAGTTTTTATTTCATTAATATTTCCTTAACATTTTTCAACCAGATTACAGGAAATAGGTTTACAACAATTATTAGATATGTTATTAATAAGAAGACAGTATTTTTTGGCTATACAAGTGGCAAAACACCTTCAGCTTCCAGATTCATCAAGAATATTAATACATTGGGCACATTACAAGGTAAATATGGATTTTTTTTCTAAATTGTCAAAAAACCCTACCATGAATGGAGTAATTTTTTGTATCTTAAAGAACTTAAAAACCTTTTGATTTTAATTCTATCAGTCATTACCTAATCAGGAAGTCACTAGATATGGTGAGCCTTCAATATGATCATTTTAAGACTTAATTTTGTTGGATATTTATTTAGATACTTGAAACCTTCTTGAAACATCTTGTGCAGTTCTTACAACAACTTCACTATCTGTATTGATACAGTATTTCATCAGTTCTGATTGTTTCACATTACTAAGCTGGGTGATATGGGTGCAGTTATTGGTTTACAGTTTGCTTCAGCCAAGTTTCCAAAAGATTTTATTTAAGTCTTCTTTTTATTTTTATTCTGAACTGTCTTAATTTTTATTTTAACATTTGAACTCATATTTCTTTATTATATGACTCATTTTTCCTACTGAGTTGAGGCAATATATAAAATTTTATTTCTACCCAAAGAGTGTTATTCGTTTGTAGTTTAAATTGTTTGTCTCAGTGTCTTATAGTTGTGACTCGTGTAGACATTTGAGGTGCAAGAAGCATAATGTTACAGGTTTATTTACTGCTAAATTTATATATACAGTATGAATTCAGAAAAATGGTGATTACATTTTAAATGGTAACCAACTACACTGAAATAAATTTTCACAACTACTTTACCTTTCTCATCATACCATCTTAGTTTTCGGTCTATATAATCCAGTATTTACCCAACTGTACCAGGAGGAGGTAATGCATGGGGTGTTATTTTAAGTAGATTTCATAAAAAGGCTACCTGTTGTAATGGGTACCATGATTCGACTTCTGGAAAATTTCAACATATCTTCGTGTTTCACATCCCCCAGACCCCAAAACTACAGACAGCTCAAAAGTTTATATATATAATTTCACTTTCTTGTGGTCATGATAATTGCCATAGTTTTGCACCAATAATTTTCAAATTGTTCGTTAAAAATAATTCTTCCCAAAATCTGTCGAGTTAATGGCCAAAATCGGACCATGAGGATGGAAATGGTAGATCTTTTTCAAAAAAAATAAAATATTGCTATAACTTTCTTATTAAGTAAAATATCAAATGTTAACAGTCCTAATATTCTTTAATAACAGCCTAAAACCTGTCTATTATATTTTATTAATACTTAATAAAATATAATTTATTAATTTAATACTTAATTTATATAAATTAAGTATTAATACTTAACAGCCTAAGTAAAGTTTTTTGATATCACAACAATTTGCCCAGGGAGTAGAAAAAATGGGGTTTTAAAGATAAAAAAAAATTGTATCCCTTAATAAATACAGCATTGAATTGGTTTAAAGTGGTTGTTAGTCCTCCAAATGTTACCTAAGTCTTTTGGCTGTAACAATTTTTAATATGACCAACCCTTACGGCAAGGGATGACCAAAATGTTGCTGGAATTGTAAGAAGATGGAGCTTGTTGTATGCTAAACATGTGAAACTTTTTTTCACATGCAACCATTTTTGTATAGAGTAAATTTTAAGTTTTTCTTGAATTTAAGGTGTAAATTTTTCTTTTTTCCCCTACTCAGCACTGATAAAATCTACCTTCACCTTCCGGAATGCCAAAAGGGATTTTTTTGTATTCATTTATGTCCATGTAACTCCAGAATTAAATAGCTGTATAGTTTCTATAAAATGTGTTATGTATATTTGTAAATATATATATTTGTTTATTTTTTTTATGACTATTAAAATGAAATAGAGATTTCATAAATTTTGAATATTCATAAATAGGGTTTCAAATGCTTCTGTACATACATACTATATGTACGTTCTACATTATACATTCTGTATTGTATGTACACAAAAATTCTGGAATCTTATTGTTTTCTTCTGCTGTTTCTTTTTGTAATAAAAATAATATTTACTCTATTGATAAATGTGTTGACGTAACTGATGTGGACACCACATGGCTTCCTTGTACGCCTATTACATATACACAGCTTTTTGTTGCACTTCATTTAAACTTATTTCATTTGAAAGTGATATACAATCCTCCAGTTCTTTAATAAAGTGGACAGTACCACAATTGCTGAAATATTAGTTTTTATTAACAGTAAATATTTATATAATTATTAATTCAACAATCTTATATTATAGTAATCTTATAATTCTTCATGAAATATTAGGATAGAGTAAAAATCCCTTTATTTTTTGTATTACTAGATCAGTATTATTCATATCTTCATGAGTTGCTGATTAAAAAACGTTTTAGATTTCTGGTGTGTCATATAAATAAAATTAATAATTAAACTATTCCATTTAGTGAACTCCAGTATACTGATTACAAATGTTAATTTCAACCTCACGATATAAAATATCCAGGTTTTATTATTGGATTATTTGGTGAATAATCAAAAATGAAAAAGGAACAATCATACAGGAAAATGAAAACTGACATGAAGAAAAACACATATATCTCAACAACAAAAAAACAAGAAGATGAGTATAAAGAGAAAGAAAATGTTAAGAATAATGGAAGAATAAAAAAATCAAGAGAAGTTGATAAATATAAAGAGGAAGAAAACATTAAGACTAAGGAAAGAATAAAAAGACTAAGAGAAGATGATGAATATAAAGAGAGAAAATTAGAGAACGTGTACACAAATTAGATCAGAAGAATATCAAATGAAAGTATATCAAACAAAAGAGCGATTAAATAATTGGCAACAAGAAACCAATAAACAAAATGATGATCAACTCCGACTTAGGGAGAATATTGTCTGGCAATATCAGAGGCGTAATGAACTAAAAGATAAGAATTTTTTTGCAATTTATTAAAAGATTGGGCATGTATGCATCAATGTATATGTTGTTCTTGTGAGGGTTTATTTTTCAGTCAGTCTGTAGTTAACTTTAATGTAGATAAAATTAAACAGAAATTCCAGAATAATTAAATAAAATTAAAGTAGAAAATCCAAACTAAATTATAATTTTCAATTAACATTAAATAATCAGATTTTTCACCAAATTTATTACATATACACATATGAAACAGTGCCTATTAAATTACATATACACATTTTTAAAAGTACATAAAATCTTATTTCACTAATAATTAATGATTTTTTTATTATTATTGATTATTTATTGCAATTTTTTTTACAATCATGGGTTTTTTAAGTATTAAATAAATATATTTAAATTAAAAAAAAAAAAGATGAATTTCAGTTTGAATCAATGTGCATTCCCTTGTAAGATTCAAATATTTCATTAATTAAAATCTTATGTGGCTATAACTCTGGAACCAATGAGAATAAGTACTGCTTATGATATATTGTTGAAAAGCTCTCAATGAGGGCTTATTACTGCAGTAACAAAAAGTCCAAAATCCATTTTTTTTGTATTTTTTGGGGCTTTTTTGGACACTATTGATTAGTTGATTGCAATCAAAAGGAGAAGTGCACAACTAGATGTTACAACAGTCCTAAATCCAAACTTTCAACATACTACAGCTAATCGTTTTTGAGTTATAAGAAATATGTATATATACATAATATGTACATATGTATATACGTACATACATACATACATACTTACTTACCGATGTCACACCAAAACTAGTCAAAATAGATTCAGGGGTGGTCAAACTGGATATTTCCATTGAAATCTGAAAACTGAAATTTTTCACGATTTCGTACAAGAAAGTAAAAAACAATGTATATGTAATGTTGTAGCTTTCATGTTATTTTACCTTGTGTAAAACAATTAAATGATATTTTTATTATTTCTGTTTGCTTTAAACAAAAAATGTCTAAGTCCAATTAAAAAAATTAGGTTTTCTACTGTACATATTTCATTTTTATTTATAAAAGCAAAATGTTTACAAAGATACAAGCAAACTGCACTATTACTTGGCAGTTTTTATGTTTTACATAATACTTGAAATTATAACATACTGACTAATGCATCAGATACATAACATTGTCTAGGTTATATTACCTTTATAGATAACCTTATTAGGTTATCTTACCTTTCTTCTTTTTTTTTTAAATTAAGTTAGAGAGAGGCTACAAGGAACAAAATACAGTATTTATATAAACAGTTGTTACATAAATTTGTAACAGATTTACTGAAAGTGGGTGCTAATGTAATATATTAAGTTTTTTAACTTAATATAGCAAAAAATATTTGATTAAAGAGAATTTTAAATGTTAAAATGTTTTCAGATACAGTACTACTGAGAATTATCGTTAAGTCCAAAACATGAAGAATGAATATTCAAGTATATATGTTTTTTTTTTTTTTTAGAATACTGCAACAATTGTTAAATATAATATTTATGAATGTTTGTATTTTTTATTTTTCCTACAGTGGTATAAAAATGAAAAGGTATGTAATCTCATATGCAAATGCTTGCTTCACTGTGTTATGTTATATCACCTCCACAGAACAGTGTGTATAAGCAAAGACTTAATATGGATAAGTTCACCTTACATAGGTTTGGTGTAAGATAAAATTTGTTTTGATTTTATTTTTCAGGTTCGAGAAAGTCATTTAGATAGAGAAACCATTGCTAATGAAATAGCTAATAAGATAGGAGAGAGATCAGACGTTTCATATTCAGAAATAGCTATGAAAGCAGCTGATTGTGGTCGAACTCAGTTAGCAATTAAAGTATGTTTTATTAATAGTTACTCTAATATTTTTTCTTACTTTTCAATAGTTATTTTTAATTTTTAACTGAAATTTAATAATTTTTAGTATGACCTAACTCTGTTACTTTTGTATTTCTTTATTTTTTTTAATAATTGTTAATATCAAGAAGCATGGTGCATTGGTTTGTTTGCTTTATGTGCTCACATTCTTATTTTGAATGAAACACTTCTTGATTAAGTGAATCTAAATGATTTGAACGATTATATTTGTTTTGGGGATAAAAAGTCTGATTTTGACATCACATGACTTCCTTGTACACCTATTAAATTACATGTATACATTTTTTTTTTTTTTTTTATGAAAGTACATAAAATTTTATTTTAACTTCTGATATTTTTTCATACTTTTTTTATATTGTTACTATTGAATTATTATTTATTGTAATTTTTTTTACAATCAGAGGTTAATAAATATTAATAAATCAATGTATTTAAATTAAAAAAAAAAAAAGTTAAAAAAAGGAGATGGAGTTGGATTTGAACAGATGTGTCTTCCTCTTGTAAGATCCAAATATTACATTAAATAAACTTTTATTTGGCTATAACTCTGCAACCAGTGAAAATAAGTACCACTTATGATATATTGTTGAAAAGTTCTCAATGAGGACATGTTGCTGCAATTAAGAAAAAGTCAAAAATCTAAATTTTTTGGATTTTGGTCTCGTTTGGACACTTTTGGTACAATCTATTGCAATCAAAAGGAGAGGTGCACAACTAGATGTTACAACAGTCCTAAATCCAAAATTTCAACATCCTACGGTTAATTTTTTTTTGAGTTATATGAGATACATATGTATGTATGTACAGACATCATGCAGAAACTAGTTAAAATGGATATTTCCATTGAAATCTGAAAACCAAAATTTTCGTGATCACAGTACTTCCTTTACTTCGTAAAAGGAAGTAAAAAGGAAAACATTGTGTTAAAAAATCGCAACTCAAAAAACAGCTAAAAATTTTCAGGATTTTGAAGCTTTTCATTGTAAAAGATTTTGTTGTTTTTATTATGCTAAATTCATGACTTATTTAGTTACAGTTGGCAAAAACATTTAACAAAGTCATGTGTACTGAAACATAAGATGTTAATAAAATTTTTGCAGTGGGCCTTTTTTCTAGTGTACTATTAATTATAATATATTTCATGTGTATTTTTCTTACAGTCACCCATGAATCATTAAATATCAGCAGGTGGATTATTTCATACCATATGATTTTACAATAATTGGTAGATTATACATGATTGTTGTGTAGAAAAGCAACTACAAAGTATACCTATGCAACCCTTATCCCTTAAAACATTTTTTTTTTTTTTACTTAAGTTAATAATTCTTCCATCATATTATTATTACATTCTGTAGCAATAGTAAAAAACAAAAAAATGGTTTTATTAAGTTTTTCAAAAGAATTCTAAAAGGTAGAAATTATAAGAGATGTTTTTAAAAAAATTAATAAAAATAAACTGAATTAATGAAAGTATGTTAATAATCAAAAATTAAGAAGAAAATATGTTTAAATTGAATAACTAGATATGAAAAATTCAGTTAAGACATTTCTTCTGCATTATGCTGATTTGTATATATTTTACTTTAATGGGCAGTCTGACATTATATCCTTCCCCACTGCCTACCCATTGCATTATTGGTAATACAGCCCATCTCTTTGGTGCAAGTGGACTATATAGTGAATGACATTGCCCTTTCTTAAGTCATTTTGTTGCAATGCTTTTGAGATTTTTGTCTAAAAGAGCATAATTTGTTAATTAGTTTGTTAAATTTAAACAAGATAAAAACACCACTTTCTCTATTGTTTAATTTCAATAAAGTCTGGATACCAGGTAACTAAAGTATACTAATCTGTTGATGCAACATCTATGTTTAACATGCTTTAGTTTCCGTGAGTGTAATTGAGATGTCCCCAATGTTTTACAAGTAAAAACATTTAGCTTTGATTGTTACAATATATTTTTTTAGCCAGAACCCAATCATTTTATATTTTCTCCTACTCTATACCTATACTTTTCTATTTTATTATTTTACATATTTATCAATTATGTTAATTTTTTGGTTAAGTAAATGGTCAATTAAATCACTAATCAGCAGTTATTTGATGCTGTTGGCTCAAATCTTAATTATATTATTATTACTTTCAATTAAATTGAATTAAACATATTTTAGATGTACTTTAATTTTTAAGCTTTATTTAAAGGAATTTCTTTAGGATGGTGTAAATCTGGTGAACCATACAACTGAACTAATGTTTTGTTATATGGCCTAATAAAATTTTTATAAAAACAAAAAAAAGTAGACAGTAAACATTATTTTCTATTATACTTTGTTTTTTATAAATTAGATAAAGCATTCTGATTTACATATTGATCATGCATTTGTTGCAGTTGTTGGATCACGAACAGAGAGCTTCATTACAAGTACCTATGTTGGTACGACTTGGTCAAGAAAAAGTTGCTCTTGAAAAAGCAATTAAAAGTGGCAACACTGATTTAGTTTATACTGTATTGTTACATCTACGTGATAACATGCCTCTAGGAAAATTCCAGGTATATTTTCTTATAACTTTTTTTTAATTTTATATTTATAATTGAAGTATTATTATAAGATATATAATTAAATTTTTGTAGTCCAATCATTCATTAGTCTTTCATTTAACCTGCCATATCCCAATGATCTTATACTTTTTGTCTTTTTTTTATCTTAATATTTATTTTCATATCCTGGGGAAAGGATACTTTCATATTTTGTCACTGAATCAAGAAAGTAGTTGTAGTCATATTTTTATGAATTTCTTTGTGTTTAGAAAATTCTTCACCCAGTAGTCTGGCTTTTTGACTCTGGCTTGTGTATAGTTCCAAATAGGCCAGATTACTGAGATTAGATTTATATTCTTGAATTTAAATTATCTATTTAACATTCTAATTTAAAATAGAAAAAAAAATTATCTTATATTCATGGTTTGATTTAATATTATCATTGATAATTTCATAAAATAAAATAATCTAGAAATATCAGTTTTTTAGAAGTTTATTACATTTAATTATAAATCTACTGTTATGATATATTTAAGACATTTTACTTAAAAATCAATATTTGGAAATTTTTTTTAAATACATTAATTTCAAATATTTTTAAGATAAATATTAAGACATTTTTGCTAAGTAATGACCTAAATCTTCTTAAAAGAAAATCTTTATGAAATTTCTTTTTAGGAAAGAAATTTAATTGGATTGACCAGTTTAAAAATTTAAAAGTGTTTTAAAAAGCATATATAAAATAATTAGGTAAATTAATTTATAGAAATTTTAAAAACAGATCTTAATATCTTAATTATTGCAGATGAAGTAAGCCCTCATAATGAATTGTACATCAAGTTTATCTTGGAAATTGTTTGAGGATATGTCTATGAGTACGAGATATGACAATTTTATTTCTACAGAGGGAGGGAATGTGACTGGTTCTAATTTGTTGCACCAAATGGGAGTAGGGTAGGTTTATAGTATCAAAGGTAGAGTGGACTGAGGAATTTTTGCTTGTTTCCACTACAGTAACCCCCTCCCCAGCCCAGTCTTCAGCAAGATATGTAACTACTTCATATCCACTCATTGTTTTAAAGAAAATTCCGGTATGCTTTCAGATATTATATTTCAGTATGTCATATCTAGCCAAGAGAAAGTGTATTTAAAAAGAAATATGAAAAATTACACTGATTCAAAGTAGGGTAGAATCTTCATCCTTTTTAGTGAATTTTTTATATATTTTATATCAAGGATCTCAATTTTTCTTCCTAATGTCTGTAAGCATTTCATGCTATTTTCTTTTGTTATCCTTTGCTGAAGACAATTTCTACTTAGGATGTACCTCAACCAAAATGTTTTTTTTTCTGTCATTTTATTCAGATTCTTCTCAACACTTCATTTCTTATTTTGTTTGTTTATTTCACTTCCTACATCCAAGTACTCTTTTCCTTGTTTTGACAAAGTGCAATTCAGATTTATACAATAACATTTACACAAGCACTTGGCAAATCTCTTGGTTCAGCCAAAATCCTTCATGCTTTCACCTTTTAAAAGCTGTTATATACATTCAGCCTCCTATGTCCTCTACATAGTCCTTTCTAGGTTACCAAATTTCCTCAGTACGAAACGACTTGTTTATCTTTCCGTTTAAGTTTATATTAACAGCCTTCTTTCTTCACAACCTTTATCACTTTGATTATTACTTTGTTTGTCTATTTGAAAACTATTTACCCACTCTTACAGTATAACTTTAAAAAATTGAGGCATAATAGCTGACAAGATGTAATGAATTTATTGCCTGTAACATTCAATATTACATTGGTTATATAACATGAGATCTTCTTTAGTTTTATCATTTAATCTGGGCTTATTTATTTGGTGTGTGTGTTTACGTGCATTTGCATGTGTGTGTGTTTGTTTGTTGTAATTATGTGTATTTATGGTTTACTTCATGTAATTAATTCTAACTTATGTTAACAGATGGAAATTAGAAATATTAAAATGGCTCAGGCACTCTATTTAAAATACTGTAGAGAACATAATCGTGAAACTCTTCGTGATGTTCTTACACAAGAAGATGACCATAATGCATTAGCCGCATGCTTCATTCATGACTGCTATGATCCTAAGGTATCAAACTCCTCTCTTTAGTTTCATTTATGCATTTATAGTTTTATTATTAACATCAGTAATACAATAATGTATTTTGTACATTTTTAAGATGCATAAAAATGGCCATTTTATTTTTAATATATAATTAATAATTTTATTTTATCTGTAGAATATTCTTATTAATATTAATAACATTAAAATTTATATAGAAATTTTGCACTTTTAATGTAACCATTTGTATTAATAAATATATCAAAAAAAGGAAACTTGGGACTGAATGGGGGTTTACTACAGAAATTCAGGTTGGTAAGGTATATTTATAATACACTTTTGCATCATATTAATAACACTAGTCTATAAAGAAAAATGTTTCTACTGTTACATACATCCTTTAAGATTAGCCTTATAGTATTTTTGTTGTCATTTCTAATCTGCTAACCAAAATCAAATTGAGAGAGGATTTTTTATTAACTTGGATTTAAAGAAAATATAATTTTTTAATGAATTATATAACCTTTAATATGATACTATCTTGTCTAATATCCACTTTTCTTTAGTTTTCTCCTGCATTCAGATTCTGGATTGCCCCTTTCCAGTCTCCAGCGATAATTCTCAAGCAGATTCAGGTTGTGTTTTCCCTGGTAGCGTGTTTCCATCATTGATATATCTTGGTGTAAATACTCACCATTTTCATCAGTTACATTTCAAAGTTTAGGTGGGGAAAAAGTCTAAGTATATTTTTAGACATATTGCATCCCAGTTTTTTTATAGTCTTCAAGAAATTCATTCATTAATTCTACACAGTTCTCAGCTATGCCAAGACATACCTCATATGTATGAGATGTGGCTAAAAAACTGGATTAATGCTATAAAAACCTTTATTTTTTATTTTTCACAATTTTAACATTATCCCATTCAATATACTCCCCTCCACAATACCTACATTGCTTCATGCAAATTTTCCATTTGTCAAAGCAGTGTTGGAAGTCATTTTCAGAAAGCGTATTCATGGTCTCCGTTGCTTTGTCTTTCACTTAAGGTTCTTTCTTAAGGTTTAAGAAACATTCTCCGCTACAATCCTATGCTTTGCCCAATTTTTCATCAAAATTTTATTTGTAAAGGTATAAGATATATACTTTTGGCTTCACAAGAGCTTGACAAATGACATTTTTCTGACCAGCTGTGATTGTTTCTTTCTCTCTCTGTTCAGTCTTTTTTAATGCAGTGGGTTTTCCTGTTTTTACAGCCCCACTTTCATAAGAAACAACAGTATTTAGTAGAACTGAGCTGCATTCCTAATAAACACCTACTCGCAAATGTGCCAAGAATGTTTTTCATATTGCATCATTGACAGTAAAAATAATTATTGTCATATGTCTCCCTTGTTTGTGCTGCATATGCAAGAGAAATTGATGGTTTCTCATTTCAGTTGTGAAGGAGGACGGCTTTCAAAATTTGTTTTAGAAGAATCTATAACAATCTGTATTTGATAGGATTGTGATGCTGTCCTAGTAAATGTAATAAAAAATTTACATCATTTAGTACACTGTACTATCGTAAGGAGAACAGACACTGAAATTTGTCATTATTCCTTACACGAAAATTTATCTTTTTTAAAAACTTATTTCAGCCTGAAAGGAGATTTCAGCCTTTTAAACTTGAAGCCAGTAATTCTTGATTACATTTTACCCAAATTTAGGTCACAAGCCTAAGATCATCAAGTTTTTCTTGAGTAATTTTAAGAGGTTCATTGTGATTTTTGAAATCTGGATCCTCTTCTTCTTCATTACTTTCTAAATCACCATAGCCTTCTTCATCATCAAGAAGTAATATTTCTTCTTTAAGATTTAAAAGTTAATTTATCACATACATCACAAAAATTGTTAGATAATTATTACAACTATGTGACATTTTTACATTAATTACTAGCAGTACACACAAGAAAAAGTATGAAGCACAACAAAAACAAAATACATCTACACAAACAAAATAAGAGTAATACACAATAGACCAGACATGTGATTCTATTCACATGAAAGAAAAAACTGATTCACTAGTCTGGATTATTACAATAAAAACAGTGATATAAATAACTGTGTCATGATGTCATTGATAAAGGTTATTAATTAAATCATATTATTTTGATAAAATTGTTATTACTAGAGAAATGAGTCATAGGAAACTTGGTAACGATGTCATTATATAATGTAATACCATATTAATAATCACACTGGTCCTCTAGATTATTCTACTCTGTCATTTATAAATATCTCTCTTTTTTTTCTGTTTAGCCTATGGAACCACCATAAGATATTACTTCAGAGGATTAATGAGGATATGTATGAATGTAAACAAAGTGTAGTCTTGTACAGTCGCAGGTCAACCATTACTGAGATGTTTGGTTAATTAAAACCCAACCACCAAAGAACACCAGTATCCACGATCTAGCATTCATTTATAAATGATCATTTATAAGACATTTATAAATTTGGTTCATTTATAATTATCTGGAAGCATTCATATTTCATTATTAACATAAACATTAACTCGCTACAATTTTTTACAAGTGTATAGTTTTAATAGATAAAGTAAATTGTTTTTAACAATTTTCATTTTATACAAGTGAGAATAAAAAAAAATGATGCCAGTAGGAAAATGTTTGAGGTCATATTGGGATTCAACATCAAAAAATGCATAAGAATAAATGAAAATTATGTGTGTAATAAAACTCTTGTTGACTAGTGTAATTAGTTAAATGATAATTAACAGTAGTAGTTTGCAATATCAGTAGGTGATATAAGCTAATATAATAGAAATAATTTTTATTTGTTTTCAGAGTGGTGGTTTGAGAGAAGCATCCCTTGTTGCAGCTCATGAAAGTTATAAAAGAGCTAAAAATGAATTGAATGCTTCATTTTGCGATGAACAGTTAAAATTAAGAAGATATCAAAGAACTCTTGAAGAAAAATATCATCGAGATTTTCTTGATAAATCACTACACGATACAATTAAATTACTTCTAATGATGAAAGAATATAAGTTGGCTGATAAATTACGATCAGAGTATAAGGTTCCTGATCGTAGGTAATTATTTTAGTTTCTTTTTGGTTTATAAACAGATTAAATTTTATTTGGATGTTAATGATAAAATTGTTATACAGAGTATCCCATGAAAAACTGAGAAACTTTCACGACATATTCCATTGGTGAAAATAATGAAAAAAATTCAAATAAACAGAGGTCTGGAAACACTTTGTTTTCGAGTTACGGCTAGTAAGATTTCATCTAGATTTCAGCTGTTCTAATAAAAAGAAGCCCTACTGTAATTTTTGGGACCAAAATTAAAGAGTAAAGTTGGTGGTTTCTTATGTAATTTGAGCTAGAACATAGGATAAAACAGGTCCCAGAGCTGTAACTCCAGTAGTATTTAAGATCATGGTTACCAGTTTTCTTTGGTGATTTGATTTCAATTAACTACTCATCTCAGGAATGGTTTACCTGAGACCGTACAAGACTAAACTTCATTTACATTCATACTTGCCATTTTCATTTATTCTCTGAAATAATACCTTACGGTGGTTGCAGAGGCTAAACAGAAAAAGGGAGAGAGTAGTTTTTAAGATATCTTATATAAAACACAAAATTCAGTGGCAAAAAACAAGTTTCTTTTAGGTTTGTAGTACAATAGCTTTGTTAAATGACTAATAAATGCAGAAAATTTAATAACAAAACTAGTAGAGAATTTAATTCTGAGAAAAGTAATATAGATACAGCCAATGAAAAGTAAATAAAAACTTTTAAAAATCAGTTTTTAATTGAAGCAAAATAGACAGAAAATTGTACTATTTTTTTTTTTTTTTTTGTATCTAATAAATATTGTTCTTAATATAGCTAAACAAAAAAATAAGTACATGAAGTGATAAATGATAACAGAATAACAAACCTCAGTTACAGTAATTGTTCAAAATTCCCTCACAATATACCCAGCACTCTGTCCAATGTAAAATATTTCTGGGGGCTTTGTATTTCAGCTCAGGATTGTTTCATATAAATTCAATAGCATTTCATATTTTAATGAGTAACTCTTCTTTAATATTAACTTTTTGTTGGTATACTGTCATTTTCATATGGCCCCAATTGAAGTAATCTATTGCCCTTAAATCAGGTGATAGTGGCCAATTGATTGGTCAACCACATCCAATCCAGTTTAAAAAATTAGCATTCAAGTGATTTCTAGTTACTAAAGAAAAATGCGGCATTGCATCTTTGTGCTGTAAAATTATTTGCAATCTAGTTTTGTAAAGGTGCATCCTCCAAAAAAGCCAACAAATTATTTTTCAAGAAATGAATATATGCATCTCCCATAATATTTTCATTGAAAACAAATAGTCCCAGAATTTTCTCATAAATAATGCCAAACCATTAATGTGAAATCTATGCTGGAAAGTAGTTTCCACAGTACCATGTGGATTGTCTTCACTACATAAATGACAATTTTTAGAACTGAAGACTCCGTTCCTCATAAAAGTGGCTTCATCAGTAAATATAATTGAATTTATCTTTCCAGCATTGTCTAGAAGCCATTGACACAAATTTAACCACTAGGGGTAAAAATTTGGTCGCAAATTTCAAACCGTCTGCAGGCAGCAAAGATTTTCTTTCCTTAGGCATCACACTTTGTTTTTTGTCAAACCAGTGTACATGAACCCTAACGGCATGTCTTATTCTTTAAGATTTTGGGGGTTGGCATCCCCACGGCCCTAGCCTCAGCAACTTTTTTCTTCCCATTACACACTGAGCCACATAATACTTTACAATATATACAAATTATAATATATACACTTATATAACAACATTTTACACAGTTTCTTCTTACATTTACACTTGGTGGTGTTGCGACATCTTATGAAACGCAACCGTAACCCAAGGTGGCAACTATCATGCAGATAGGTGAATGGCTCTATGAAATTAGTCTTGAACGATGTTCTCTGGGCACCTGGATGAACCCATTGTATTTAGCTCTAGCCTCTGCATGTGTGGGCTTTGCAGAGGTAGTCCTTTATTTCCCCAGTTCTCATGGGACCGAAATTTCAAGTCCTCAAATCTTATGATGGTTGTGGTCCATCTGGAAAAACCACTAACATTAGTCTTGTGAAGAGGCCTCTCTCAGCATTGTCTGACAAGGAAAACTTTACTGTAGAAGATAGGTTGAATTGTGACAGATCTCACCTACAATATAAAAACATCAGGTATATAGTTCTGCAAAATAATCAGGAAGGTAGGTAGGTATCACTTCATAAGATCTCACCTTTGGTGATTAACAAAGTTGTTAGTTTCCTTGAAAACATCAGAAAATTACGAGACAGAACGATTCTGATTGAAACTTTTAATGATGAACAAAGTCAATCTCTGTTATGTCTCAACAATATGACTGGCATAAACGTAAATGCAGTATGCCACAATAGTCTAAATACCAGCTGCGCAGTAATTTTTTTGTCGTGACCTTCTGTAGATGGACATAACCACTAAAATACCTGATGAGCTTGGTCCCCAGGAAGTTGTAGAGGTAAAATGAATAACGAAATAGCAAAGAACGAAGTGAAAGAAACTACACCTTCCCTTATATTAACATTTAATCTTCTGATACCACAAGAGAAGATTACAGTAGGTTACCTGTCGGTTCGAGTACAACCGTACATCCCCAACCCACAACAATATTTCTAATGTCAAGGGTGTGGCCATACTACAACATCTTGTTCAAAAACTATAATTTGCGCTTGATGTCCCAAAGAAGGTCACAACGACACTAACTGCCAGGAGGAAGAAAAATGTGCTAGCTGTGGGAGAACACGTTCAGCTCGCTCACAAGATAGCCCAACTTTTAAAAAAGAGAAGGCAATCCTAAAAATCTGTATCGAGCAAAAGCTTTCTTTCCCAGGTGCTCACAAAGAGAATATAAAAAGATACTGAACTCTTGTAACCTGGTTAAACCAGATGTGTCTTTTGTCACCACTACATCAAGTGAAGCCCCTGAAAATGCAGGTAACCAACAGTGCTGTAACTGCAATGAACTGAAAAAGCTTAAAAGATAATATCTGATCAGCTGATCAAGTACTTCACTTACTGTAACTATTTCTGAACTAACAAAGGTTAATAAGAAGTTGGTAGTTGCAGCTAGTGAAACTAACACTTGTTCCCTCTTAAAATTTCTGTCCCCAAAGTTTTACCTGTACGGGCAGGAGTAAATGCAGCTGGCGGTAAGCCATCTAATAAACTCTCTGTAAAGGGAGGTCACACAACCACCCCCGGGATGTTGTCTGCAACTTCCCATTTTTCAAAATCTCCCCCTCTATCACCTCATATACTGGACAAAATGGTTGAGGAACCATCTGATCCCAGGTCACTGAAGTCTTTTTATAATCAAAATCAAAAATTTTAAAAAGAAAAACCAGATTACCTACAACTAATTTTTTTATTTATTTTATCTGTAATTTTGTATCTATAACTACCTTTATCTATGAGCATTATTCAGTGGAACATTAAAGTTCTTCCGTCCCGCGCTGAAGATTTAAGAGTATTGATGCTTGCATATGAACCATTAATAATGTGCTTCCAAGAAATGCACCTTCTACAACAAGATGCAGTAACATTCAGAGGCTATTTCTATGAGAGATATGACTGTCTTGTAGGCAGTAGAGAAAGTGGTGGAGTTGCTATTTTCATGCGGAATGAGGTGTCGGCTACAAGAATACCACTACCTACCATTTTTCCTGCTGTTGGTGTAAAAATCCCGGATACTTTTGAATCATATCTCCCACTGAACTCTGAGTTCAATATTTTGGACATATCAAATCTTCTCACACAGATTCCATCGCCATTGTAAATAGTAGGAGATTTTAATGCCCACCATATTTCATGGAGCTCACTATTCTACTTCTTTCAAGGAAATATCATAAACAGAGTGAGACAAGACGTAGACTTCTATTTACTGAGTGATAGATCATTCACATTTATGTCGTTATCGTCTCTTATATTGTCCAACATCGACCTCTCCTTATGCTCACCAGTTTACTCCCTCATCTTTGGTCTGTTAGTGAGGAATTTCTGGGCAGTGACCACAGGCCAATTATTATATCTTTTGGTGTTGACTGCGAGATGAACAAAAGAACAGAGATGGATTGTTGACAAAAAAGATTGGAACGGTTTACCATAAAGCCCTCCCATCACAGTATGACGATGGTGCAACACCCCTATCAACTTGCCTCTTTCTCTGTGTGGAAGAAGATTCGTGCAATTTGCAGATTATTGAAACAATCTATTCTCGAACACATTCATGAACAAGAACACTTCATCACCTTCTGCAGTGACAAATAAGTTGGCATATTGTTTCTGTTTGGTGTATCACTTTATTATACACTAATGAATTTGAAAGGTACAAGATACAGATGGAAGTATTATCGACAAACATTGGTGATTCGGCCAGTGAATTAAATGCTCCATTTGCATTCAATGAGTTGTTACAAACACTAAAAAACTCACATGATACCACCCCTGGACCACTCAAAATCGTCTCGGTATGCTGTCACACCTTCTCAGTTCGGCGCTACAACACCTGTTAAGTATTTATAATGGTTTATTATCAACATAAGTCTTCTCACCTATCTGCTCAGAAGCCATTGTGTACTAGTACTTAGACCTGGTAAAGACAAAGCATACCCATCAAGCTACTGCCCTATTTCCTTGACAGCATTTTATACAAAATGATGGAGAGAATGGTGAATCGCAGGCTTACATGGTACTTAGAGAGACATGGCCTTTTATCTCCATAACAGAGTGGTTTCTACCAAGGACAATCTTCCATTAATCATTTAGTGTCACTGGAAGCAGCTATTCAAAGCGCTTTCCTACTTCGCCAGTGCCTCATCGCTATCTTCTTTGATATCAGGAAGGCATACAATATGGCCTGGAGACGTGGCATTCTAAACATCCTTAAAAAATGGGGAGTCGAGAACTATATGCTTGTTTTTATTAGGGGTTTCTTAAATGAATGAACTTTACCTGTTCGTGTTGGAGGTTCTTTATTGCAAGCATGTTGAAACACACAGCTCACTGGGAACTGTTCTGCGGCCCACCAAGATTCATAACCAATACGTTTATTTAACTTTTGACAACACTGGAATCTTCAATTAAAATTTTAAGTAAAACTTCCTTAATCAAACAAAATTAGTTTTGAAAAACTATTTATAAAAAAATAGTATTGCAAAATACTGTTTGTAAACGCCGGTACAATCAGTACAGTAGACAGTGGATTAACTAACTACATGAATGCAAGAAGGCAACTGAATTCCCGCTTCTACTCAGTCCTTGAATGCATCACACTATCCTCCCTACCATACTAGCATTGCCTTAAACCACTTCACATGCCACTCCCAGTCGAGTTTACGCCAGTGCATCCATGTGTTTACGCTTTCTTAACTTAGAAGAGTTATACTTTACGCATAACAATGAGTCACAAAATGCCATAGAGTCGGAAGCTATTCGTTAGCAGTCATTGTACGAATGCTGCATTTTAGTCTAGTTTGCACATAACAATTTTCATCTGGTTTAAAAGAGTACTGTTTTTGTTTAGTATTTAATTGACAATTTATTAAAACAATGCATAAGTTAGAGCAGATAGCAGTCAATTGAAGAAGAGCATCACACAAAATTGGGAATTACAGTACTTTTGTATTCAAGGAAAAAGTAAAATTTTATGTTTTATATGTAGAAACTCCAAAGTGGTATTATTAAAAGACACTATGACACAATTCATAAAGAAAATTATGACATATATGTAGGGAAGCTTTGTGAAGATAAATTGTCAGAATTAAGGTTGATACTTCAAAAACAACAAAGCATATTTGCCAAACCTATTGAAGATAATACAGTTGCTGTAAAAACAATCTATTTGATGTCACATTTAGTTGTAACAAAGTCGAAACCATTCACTGAAGGGGAATCTGTTATTGAATGCATGATACATGCAGTGGAAGTATTGTGCCAGAAAATTGTTAAAAATTCAAAAATGTAAGCTTAACAAGAAATATCATTGCTAGCAGAATTGATAATATAGCTGAAAATTTGCGTAATTAACTAAAATCAATAATTCTAACATTTGAAATTTTTGATATTTATTCCATTTGAATTGACAAAAGCACAGATGTACTAGATAAAGCTCAACTAGTTGTTGTAATCCGTGGATGTGATGTGAACCTGAAAGTAAGTGAAGAGCTTCTGGGGGTTATTCCAGTGCATGATACAGCTACCAGGGTTGATATTTTTAACGCAATGATGAATGTTCTGAATAAATATAATTTATCATTACAAAAACTAGTTTCTCTTGCAATTGATGGTGCTTCTACTATGACTGGTCTTATTAAAAGAGTTATTACACAAGTAAAAGAAAAGTGCACAGAACAAATAATAATTCTCTTCAACACTTTCATTGTATTATTCATCAACAAACATTATGCTCCAACGTTCTAAATATCGGACATGTTTTAAATTATGTTACTAAAATTTTAAATTATATTCACGGATGTGGACTTAATCACAATCAGTTTAGTAAATTACTAGATGATATAGGAAGTAAATACACCGATCTACCTTATCACACAGAAATTCGATGGCTTTCCAGTCATAAAGTTTTAAAGCGATTCTTTCAATTGTTGAACAAAATTATCATTTTTTTATAATCCAAGAATTATGAATGAAATATTAAAATACAATCAATGGATAAAAGATCTGGCTTTTGCTGTTGCCATTACAAATCACCTTAGTCAACTTAATCTCAAACTACTAGTTAAATAGCATGTGGTTACCACCTTATTTGACGATATCAAAATTTTCAAACAGAAATTATTACTCTGGCAAAAACAGATGCAAAAAGAAGATTTATCTCACTTTGAATCTTGTATTACAAAAATCACCACAATTGAAGTTTTCAGAATATGCCAATCAAATTAAATTGTTAGAAAATGAATTTGAAAGAAACTTTTTGGACTTCAAGGAATATGAAAATCAATTTCAATTATTTAGTTTTCCTTTGTCCATTGATGTTGAACCTGTTGACGAAAATTTACAATTGGAACTAATCAAAATTCAGTGCGATTCCATATTGAAAAATAAATATATGGATGTTGGGATTCTACATTTCTATAGTTATTTATCACCGGAGCAATTTCCCAATGTGTTATTATCAATTAAACATATTTTATCTATGTTCAGTAGCACATATTTGTACAAACAACTATTTTCCACTTTAAAAAATAATAAAACTGTGGAAAGATCAAGATTAACAGACAAGCTTGTGCAAGTAATTTTAAAAATAACTACAGCTCAACAAATTCAACCAAATTTTGAAGATTTGATTAATGAAAAGTGTTGTCAAGTTTCTTAAAAAAAAAAAATTATTTAATTTAAATAATGTTAAATTGAAAAAAAGAAATTTTCTTACATACTTATGTATTTTTTTATGTTTATATTCTGTTTATTATTATTTGGTACATATTGATTTGTTCATAATAAAATCTATTTTTCATCTTTATTTCCATTTATTTTTTTTTGTTTTATAGTCCACGATTTAATATATAATACTTAATATGACCCTCAGTGGTTAATGAGTTTGACATGCCTGCTTTATCGGGTAGCATCACCTTGGAGAATGGAATGCCTCAAGGAAGTGTATTAAGTGCCACCTTGTTTGCTATAGCCGTCAACAGTATTACTAAATGTGTGCAGCCATCTGTTTCATGTTCTTTTTCTGTTGATGATTTTTCTGTATATATTACATCCTGTTCAACAGCCACAGCAGAGATGTTAAATTTTAGGTTTATTTTTTGATAGCTGTCTTACGTGGGTCAAACATATCAAACAATTAAAAACAAACTGTTCCAAACTTCTAGATATGCTGTGTTTTCTGAGCTACATCAAAAGGGGAGCCGATCGGTCAAGTATGTTGTGTTTTTATTACACCTTAGTTTGTTCCCATTTAGATTATGGTTCTTTCAGCTACTCTTCAGCCCATCATACCGTGCTTAAAATGCTATATGCTGTACATAATGCTTTCCTCCATCTTGCTACAGATGCCTTTAGATCAAGCCCTGTCATAAGCGTAATTTTTTACTGTGGTGAGCTATCTATACTTTGGGACAGATGGGACCAGATTTTAGCATCTTATTTCATTGCTTGTTTTAAACACATCTGAATCGCCTGAATTTTAATGCAGTCCTTGCGAATCCTCATTTACAAAGGTATATGGATCATCCACATTATACACCACATATGGGTATTTGTACCCAGTGTTTGCTATACCTTTTAAATTTTAACACACTTTCTATTTTTACAATTTATCCCTGTTCATTTCCTCTGTAGACAATCAACGCTAGAGTTTAATTTTGATCTTACCATACACAATAAAAAACCAACAGCTCCTTTTGTCTTTCAGTAAATGTTTTACCATCTTCTCTTGTCAGAGATTTGTCTGGACAAATCCAGACGCAGTAGTGGACACAAATGGATCAAAGCAGAATAATACCGTAGGATGCTCATTTGTAGTTAATGATGGAACTTATATGTATAGTCTACTTGGCATTACAAGTGTTTACTGCTGAACTGTACGCTGTCAATAAGGCTTTGAATATACTGACAGACAAAAAAAAAAACGTTTTTAATATTTCTCTAAATGTGATACCATTTCTTGAATTGCTTTTTTGCATACATTACAGATCTGTAAATACAATTTTTCTATCACCCTTAGTTTTAAATAAATTGCGCTTCAAAAAAAATTAAGGCAAAATATAGTTAAAATCTGTAAAATTTATAATTTTGCGTGGCCATACCTGTGTTAGAATGATTTCACTGATGCTTTTCTTTTATAAATAGCCACAGGCACATTCCAAATTAATGTCCAATAGTAATCGGCTAGCATGTTAGTAGTCCATTTTCCTTTATAGCAGCTTTCCATCACCGAAATGTTGTGGTGGAATTGTTCACCATATTTGTCACTTACGTCTCTGAGGTTGTCCAGCAAAAAATCTAGATGTGAGTGGAGGAAATGTATTTTCAAAAACATATTACATTCCATAGCTCTGTATGAATTAAGAACTTGATTAAAAATACTGTGGTAATTGTCGGGAAATTGTGGTAATTGTTTGCCGAGAAAAGTTTTGCAAACATCTTTAAGTGAAGCCCAAGCTGAACTTTCTACATTATTTATCATTGAGTTAAATAAATCATCTTCGACCAACTCTGTTATTTGAGGACCAGGAAATATTCCTTCTTTAATTTTTCCGTCACTTACATTCAAAAATCTGGGACTAACTATCCTTCTTCATTGCTTTTACAAAATTTTTCATTAGTCCTGGCTTGATATGGTGAGGGGGTAAAAATATTTTTTTGGGTTCAACTAAGGGCTCATGAATAATATTATTCCCATTTGGAGTTAAGTTGTCTTGTTTCTCCTACTCTTTGGTAACATAATGTTTATCCGTAGCTCGGCTGTCACATTTGCAAAAAAACATTACATGAAATGACAAAGCCTTCCATGTACCTTTCAGCCATCCTCTTAAATATACAGAACAATTAGTGCATACTATATGAGGAGCCTATGTCTTATCCTGATTACCAATTTTACACTGAAAGTACAAATGATATGCTTTCTTAATTAAAGGTGTAATGTTTTATTCTATTTGATTTTACGGTAAACTCACCACATACATAACAGAAGGCATCCACATCATTTACACAATTTCAAGGCATTATGACACTGCACTGTTAACAACCTTAAGACAACAATAAGACTAAACAAGATTAATTCATTCCTAAATCCAGTGCTTAATACAAACAACACAGCTGTGTTTTCAGCTACATGTTTTGTCACTAATTTATATTTTGTAAGTTTACATTTGTTTTAATATTATGTTTACAACTCTGATATTAATTTTAAATATGTTTTAAGAGATATTTCAGCTGTGATATTAGTTTTAAGTTTTAATTTTTTAGTTTTTTGTTAAAATATTTTATTCTGGGCAATAACACGAAAGTGGTTTTCACCCTCTAAAAAAAAAAATGTGTCATAGAAATTTGCCTTGTACTAGTGCAGGCCATGCTGAATCACACAATGTTCATCATTAACATAATAGTTTACCTGGCATTCAACAGAAAATGGACACATTGGAAATGACCATTTCGTTCATAAGTGCTGATATACCAAAGAATGTTTATTTGGTACAGAAAGAATAATATGATTTTCTGTTTATTTTTCGTGTCTTGCTTCAATAAAAAACCGATTTTTAAAAGTTTTTATTTACTTTTTGTTGGCTATATTTACATTAATTTTCTCGGAATTAAGTTCTCTCCAAGTTTTGTTACTAAATCTTCCACATTGATTAGTCGTTCAACAAAGCTAGTGTACTAAAAACCTAAAAAAAACTTGTTTTTCGACACTGAATTTTGTGTTTACATAGTTATCTTAAAAACTTCTGGAGTTACAGTTCTGCAACCTGTTTTTATCCTATCTCTCATCTCAAATTACATAAGAACACCATTTTTACAATTTAATTTGGGTCCCAAAAACAAAAAATTACAGTCGGGCTTCTTATTATAAGAATAGCTGAAATCCAGGCAATATCTTTTGCTAGCTGTAACTCAAAAACAAAGTGTTTCCAGGCCTATGTTTATATCACCTTTTTATTACTATTTTCACCAGTAGAATATATCCTGAAAGTTTCTTCGTGGGGAAACTATGTATATATCAACCGTTTACTGTATAACATTCATTTCTTCTTTTTTCTCCTGTTCATGTTTTGGGTCAGATGATAAATTATTTTTGGATCTTCATTTCTTTATCTTTCCACAACTCCTCTTTGATACTTTTAGATTATTATTTAATCCCTCATGTTTTATATTATACATTGTTACTTCAATTTCTTTGTCTTCTTAATTTAGGTTAAAAGTTATTTCAGTCTTCTTATCACCTTTTCATCTCGTTAGTATCGCATAGTAAGTTACAAAATAAAATACATTTGATACATATATATGTATCTACTACTCTGATCTAATTCTTTGCTTTTGGTCTAAAAATTTACTACTATATTAGTAATATCTTGGTAATTATTCTTTCTAATCTCAATTAGTAGTTTATTCAGATTCATTCACATCACAGTAATCTTTAATTACTTTAACTCTCGGACTTTGTTTAAAATTTCTTAAATGGCAGCTGACTTTTAAAGATCTTGAATATTACAGTTTTAACATGTATATGTAAGAGTAGTTTTTTGTTATACACTTATGTAATAATCTAATACTCTCCTATCTGCATAATAACAAAATATTGTGTACATAATCTATGTTTAATTGGTTGAATATAACATACGATTAATAACAAATATCATTTTCTAGTACTTGCTGTTGATTGTATGTTGTTTTCCAAACAATTGGGTCTTTATAGTCCCAATCACTTTACCGGCTAACACGTAAGTTTTGAATTTTTTCCTGGTGGATGAATTCAATTGTTTTTATTTCATAATTTTACATTTGGATCCAGCTAAAAATGATGAATTCATCGCAAGTCATTATGTGATCTAAAAAACTATTACCTTTCATTAAAAACAGTTGTTTAGATTATGAACAATAAATTCAGATGTCTATGATTTTGAGTCAGTCATCTCGGTACACGTGTTGCAATAATTCAGCTTATCATGGATATTGGAATGGACAGTCTCACACTACAAATTTCCCAAATTTTTATGCGCTTGTCCTCGCAAATAAGATCATGAATTTGATTTTGTAAAGTCTCAATTGAAACGTCCACCGATCTGCTACTCTGGAAATTGTTGATGCTTGTTCTGCCTGATTTAAACTGTTCAATATATTTTTAATATTTGCCTCGTTAATACACTTTTACCGTACTCTTTTAATATCCACAAGTGAATTTTGGTTGATTTTACATGTTCAAAAAATAAAAATCTGAAGACACTATTCTTCCACATTACACATTTTAAGCAGGATCAACATATGAAATAAACACAAGATGTTATAATAATGGAATTCGTTTTCGAACAGTTAATATTTTCTAATGTTTAAATGTTTGTAAAAGTAAAGCAAGTATTATAGGCATAATATCAATATATTAATTCTGTAGTTAAGCTACATATGTCGGTTTACTACTGATAGTAAGTTACTATATCAGCTACTATTTTACATCGGTTAAAGATTTACTGTGAGGTACGACTTTTCCTAATTATTCTTTTGTAACATAAACATTTTATTTTTTACAGATACTGGTGGTTAAGATTACAGTGTCTGGGTGAACTTAGTGATTGGATTGAGCTTGAAAAATTATCAAAAAGCAAGAAGTCTCCTGTTGGATATGAGGTGACTTCACTCTTATTACATATATTATTTTATCATTATTCTGATTTTTATGTAGTTAAGGTTTTTTGTATTATTTTTATAATTTTTTGCCTTTTAACATGTGTTTATTTTTCTGTTTTAGCCTTTCGTTGATATTTGTTTAAAGTATGATAATAAACTAGAAGCACAGAAATATATGCCAAAGATTAAAGATGAAATGAAAGTTAAATATTTTGTTAAATTGGGGTTAGTATACGTTTATTTCAATTAATTTTTTATGACTATAAAAACATTTCAGTTTTTGGTACATTTTCTTGACATTATAGCTCTATAGCTATTCTGCAAGAAGTAAAGTATGGTAATCAGTCAAAAAATGGGGTACAAAATTTTTTTACATTTCTTGACGTTTCATGAGCCAGGAACTCCAAAAAGCGAAAAAAATGAGGGGTAATTTTCATACGTATGTACATGTGTGAAGCTTAATTACTTTTGACTGAATAAACCATTTTTGATGAAATGTTGTACAGAGACTTGTTTACATGGGTTAATTGGTTGGTAAAATTTTGGGAGTAAATTTTCTCAAAATTTTGCAAACATAACTTCACTTTGTAGTAAACTCAGTATATGTATGCATGCTTATCTTAGAATTTTTTTTTTAATTTTTCCCAAAGACTTCTCCTTCCCAAAAAATCGAGAAAAACTATCTTTTTATTTATCTCATATGTTTTAACCAAATTTGTTAATGTCTTCCTAGGTGTAGTCATAGTGCAAGTAACCAACAAAAAAAAAAAAATACTTTGGGGGCAATATTGTAGGTGGGGAAGCTGATCAAAGTTTAAAATGTTGATTTTTGAATTTATCAAATTTTTTAATTTATATCAACTCTTAATATTATTAAAAGTTTAACAAACTTTTAGTAAAAATATTACAATAAAATTTCATCATAATCCACCCCCACATCCAAAAAGTAAATCTTAGATTAACTTTTTATTGGTTTTATATATTTAGTTTCTTCCGTTTAACATAGTAAATGTAGAAAAATCAAAAAGTTTCTTGGAAGGTGATTTTGGAGTTGGAGGACCAGAAAAAAAAATTTATTGCTCGTAATTTTACAATAAAATTTCATCATAAACTACCCCCACCCTAAAAAAGAAATCTTATGGAACCTTTTTCATGTATAATTATTTTTCCACTATATATGAATAAATAACCAATGCCAGGAGAATATTGCAACTGTCTTGTCAGCTTTTTATTTTAATTGCATGTATAAAAAAAAAAAACTAAAAGGGAGGGTTTAAACTTCATCAATATTTTATTAACTTTTACTTATTTTTTATCATAATTTTATTTGTCCTACTCTGCTGACGATTATATTTACTAATTTTAAATGTAGTAAAATAAATTTAATTTATACACCCTGTATACTCCATGCCAGTTGATCTGCCAATACAAACTTTTGGTGTTGTTTTTTTTTTAACATAACTTGTATATTCTGTAGGATGCTGGTGGCTTACACTTAAGTATTGTTTTTATACTTTAAGTTTGTGTAAAGTATATTTGTTCTGTAATAAGATAAATCTGTGGCATACTTTGGTTTTACTTATCTTTACACTAGAAGGACAAATAAATACGTTTTATCTATTCATTTATTTTTCCCCTGCTTAGTTAAATTAGTACAATGAATTATAATAATTGCATCATAAAAGAAACAAATTAGTTTGTTGCTGTGTACTACCTGCCTCAGGTTTGTTTGTGGTTGTAACACATACAAAGCTCCAGATGTACAAGAGGAACCAGTTACAGTTACCTTTTCTGAATTTAATGGTGTTTATGCAACCAGTTCCTTTAGTGAACAGACTGAAGGTATTGTGTCTAGATCTAAATATCAGCTGCAATTTTGTGGGCCTCATATATTGATTTAGTGCGATGAATTTGTCTCAGAGAGGAAGCCAACAGAGAATTTCTTCCCTAGAAGCATGGGATCTTGTTATTCTTGAAAATACCTCTGTCATTTTTTTTGGAAATATATTGTGAACTCATTTCATGTTGCCTCCCACTAATTACAGTTATGCAATTTAAAATTCATTAAATATAAATTTTTGTATTAAATTAATTTCTTTTTGCCATTATCGTTGGTTTTTAAACTGCACCTCTAGATTACTGATCTTGAATTATGAAAGATTTTGTTTTATTTATAAAAATTAATTAAAAAAATTACCTCTAAGTAAAAAAAATGACAGCTTATTGTTTTTAAAACAGGATTGATTGAAAATATTACTTTGATCATTTGTTATACATTTCAAATGATAATTTTATTTTACATTAAAAATAACAATAAAACACAATTTATCTGCATCCCATTTAATGTGTGCATAAATACATGCTCAAAATAATTTTCAATAAATTCTTCTGAATTTTGAATTATTTTATACTATTTTTCTATATGTAATAAATTTACTTTAACATTATTTAATGTATAGGCATTTAAATAATTAATATGCACTTAAACATATTTATTTTTTATCTTGTACTTTGTTTTTATATTTATAATTTATCTTACATTGATGTGATCTATATAAGTTATTTTATGTTCCAATCAGAATAAACATTTACTTATTTATTTATACTTAAAAGTGAATAAAAAATCCAAAAGAACCCCTCTGAAAGAACACAAAAGTAGAACCCTAGACTGATAATTGTAATTTATACCTATGATCTGCAAGTATTTATATTAGTTATCACTTAATTTTTTACACAGTTAAGTTTTAAATGTTAACATATTTTTATTTATTAATGAAATCTTGATAATTTTACTTACAGAATGTTGCAAGAAGCGAATCAGTTTGCTGTAGAACATCGGGATACAGAGGGAATAAAATATGTACAAGCCCAAATGCAATTAGCTAAAAAATAAGTATTAGCTTAGTATCCTTTACTGTTTTCATATACAACCAGTAAATAAATACAATTTTTGTAAGTAAAGCATGAACAGTAAATGTTATTTATTAGTATTTATAATTTACTTATATGTTTAGTTTATGGCAATACTAGAGACATAGCCATTAAGTTATAAAAACATACAATCTGAGCTTTTCAAATCATAATAAAAAACTATTTTTCTGTATTTTTAGAATTAAAACTTATACTATATTGCAGTTCATAAAATTACCATTTGATTATTTTCAATAAAATTATAATTCAGTGGGAAACAAGGAACTGGGAAATTTTAAAGCATCTCTCATGAAAGTAAAAAATTCAGCCTACACGTTTTATTGTTGAAAACAAAAGGTAAATTACAGGCCATTAAGTGTCCCAACACAAAAAAATTCAAGTTCTAAAAACAACGTTCATAAGATAATGGCTATTCGAACATATGCATTCCTGGAAGCAAATGCTAAGACTTTGCATGGTACTTTGAAACACTTCCATGGGAATTGCAGCGATTTCTTCTCAAATCCTCATTTTCAACTCGGCGATTGTCATCAGGCAAGTGGTGTACATTTTACTTATGTGGTGGTCCCATAAAAAGAAATTGCACACCAACAAATCTGGTGATTTTGGGGGCCAATGAGTGTCGCCAAACCATGAAATTACGTGGTTACCAAAGAGTTATAGAACGGCTGCCATTACGCTCTGGTAGTATGGGCAATGGCTCCACTTTGTTGAAACCAAGGGTTATGAAGATCAGGAAAATTTTGAAGATGTTGTGCTGCAAAAGTTTAGAGCATAACAACATATCATTCAGTCGTTAGTCGTTGAATTTTTTCTCTCGTCCTCAAAGAAGTAAGGCCCAATCACTTCTTGTGTTGATACAGCACACGAAACTGTTACCTTTTGGCTGTGTAATGGTCATTCATGCAATTGATGAGAGTTTTCAACTGCCCAATATCTGCAATTCTACTTGTTTACATATCCTTTCTTTTATGTTTAGCCTCCGAAACCACCATAAAGTATTATTTCAGAGGATATGTATGAAAAATGTAAATGAAGTGTAGTCTTGTACAGTCTCAGGTCAACCATTCCTGAGATATGTGGTTAATTGAAACCCAACCACCAAATAATATCGGTATCCATAATCTAATATTCAAATCCATATAAAAGTGACTGCCTTTACTAGGATTTGAACCTTAGAATTCTCGACTTCAAAATCAGCTGATTTGTGATGATGAGTTCACACTAGACCAACCCAGTATGATTGTTTACATACCTACTGGATATCGAAATGAGCCTTATCTGACATGAAAACGTTGTCAAAAAAATTGGGTTCGTCATTAATCTTTTCAATTGTTTTATACAGAACTGTTGTCACACCATATAGTCTGATGGTGTCAGTTTCTGTACAAGTTGAATTTTGTGAGGGTAAAACTTCAAATCACTGTGGAGTATTCAGCGAACAGTTGTTCAGTTTAGGTTCAATGCTGCTGCATGTTTCCTTGCTCATCATCGTGGGCTCCTTCCAGTTGAGGTACAAATTGCATCAGTATTTTCTGGGCTTTATTGAGTTCGTTGACCTCCTGGTAGTTTCTGTTTTAGAACTAAACCTGTCTTCTCAAAATTCTCAACCCATGTATTGTTGGCATGGCAAGATAGAATGCAACCGTGATGTTCTAAATTGTAGTATTGATGTTGGAATTCCCTCAAGCATCAATCAGACTGTCACCATTCTTGTAAACTGCCTTCACAGCAAATGCACGTTGTGTACTGACCCACCGGTGAATGATTACTAAATGACAGGTAGTTGTGCACAGAAGGACACCACTCCGACCTTTCTACCAGCTACTCAGGGATGCCACTACTACTTTCAAAATTTCACATTTCCCTGCGCCACCCTCTATCTGTCAGTACTATTAAAATTAAGACTTCCCTGTTAGTTTTATCTACCCTTGTTCAATAAGCCATTGCCTTATTTGTATTTACCTATCCATCTATATATCATCTTTGTGCTTGATAATCTCTTATAGTGTTTATTTTTTTCAGATGGTGTAATGCTTAATAAGGTAATTTTTATTTGGTTTATCATTCTTTGATAAAATCATAAATTGAAAATTTCTTAAAAACCATTAACCAAAAAATAAATAAAAATGTTAACCGATGTCCTTTTTGATTTTTTTTTACATTCTTCATCTGTAGATACATGAGAATTATTAAACGTAAATATAGATATAAAAACTAAATGTTTGTAAAATAAACCTTAATTGTATGTTGTGAACTGTATAATGAATTTCTTTCTTGTACTCTTATGTACAAATAAATGAATAAATTAATTAAAAGTGGTATTGACTAACTACAGGGATATGACATAGTAAATTTATTTAGGTAAGATTTGTGATATGTTTTCGATGGTAATTTGCATTAGTTACTTTATTTACAAAAACTATTTGTCTCCTTCTAACTGCCTTATATTATTATTTCTTTTTTTCGTATTAAGTGATTTTGCAGAAATCTTTGCTTCATATTAAGAAAAAGAAATAGCTTTTTTCTGATGTAATTTTTTTTCTAATCAGCGACTGAGATGATTAACATACTCCTCTATAGTTTAATTTTTCAAATGATATTAGTGATCACTTTAAAAGTGTTCATAAACTATGACAACTTTTAAGTTACTTTTCAACCATTTAACTTAGAAGAATTAAATTTAACAAAACTTCTACCTCAAAACAATGTTTTGTTTTTTTTTTTTTGTATGAGATTACCATTACATAGGAGTCAACTCAAAAATTTCAAATGGAAAAGGTAGGATTGTTATGCATAATTTTAAAGAACATTGAAAACAAAAATTTAGATGTAAAAAAAGATTGTGCTACGTTGTATTACTGCCCAACATTGAAATAAAAAAAAAAATTTAATTTATAAAATAAAAACTACCTCAAAGCAATCTATTTTTTAGGTATGAGAATGTTACTTGGATGTATTGTTTGATGAGAGTAAAGACAAAAATCCATATGTTTGATTGATGCTGTACTTTCAAGAGATGCAACAAGTACTGTAAAAAAAAGTGGGTATGATTTTCTGAAAATATAAAGTATACATAGTTACTTGTATTTGTAGTATACATAGAATATAATTGTTTATTTTTTTCAGGTTACATAACCATAAACAGGATACAGACCACAAATTATTGTTCTGTAATTATTGATTGTTACATAAGAATATTTAATTATTATAAATTGTGATATTTAAAACTTTTGCCATAAGTTTACCCTATAATAGCTAAAATATTTATTTTATAAAAATTTGTAAATGGATGTATGTAAGGATGTGTGTTTTGTATAAGTACATATTGCTTTAATATACATAATACTGTAATATAATAGTGCTTTAATGTAATTATGTTAGATACATTCCTGAAATTTCTTAATTTTATATTTTTGTTGTATGTATATATTAAGTTCATTTATATATTGGATGTATGTGTAATGTTGATGATATCACTGTATTATAATTTTCTTTTTGTATTAATGTAAAATATATATATACATATAAACTTAGATTGATTTTTTTTTTGTAGTTTTTAATATTTTATAACTTGATACATTTATTACTCTTGTATAAAAAATATTTGCATATTTTATATAATCATTGCACGTTAGGAAAATTTTCCTGTTAAAACATCATTGTTGCAATATTATATGTTATAGATTTGCAAATGGTTTTTTTGTATTATTTTTCCTCCTTACATTTAAAACTAAATTGTTAAAAAATTGTCTATTATTAACCTCTCAGTGATCAGACAACCTAAATATTGGCAAAAAGAAGGCCACACAAGATACTCTTGATAAGTGAAAAGAATAAAACTAGGTTCAACATGGCTTCACAAAATAGGTTCAACCACCAGGTTGGTTTAGTGGGGAACTCCTTATCCCAAATCAGCTGATTTGTGATATGTTAATATTAATATTAATTGTGATATAAAGTCGAGGTTCTAAGGTTCAAATTTTAATAAAGGCAGTTACTTTTATATGGATTTGAATACTAGATCGTGGTTATCGGTGTTCTTTGATGGTTAGGTTTCATTTAACTACACATCTGAGGAATGGTCGACCTGAGACTGCACAAGACTACACTTCATTTACATTTATACATACCATCCTCATTCATCCTCTTAAGTAATGCCTTACGGTGGTTCCATAGAGGCTAAACAGAAAAAGATAGAGGTTCAACATGACTGATTAAAAAAAAAGGTTATCAACATTTCAAGAAGCTAAAACTAAAAATATTTGATTTTAATCTGTTGCCCTTTAGATTTTAATCTGATGCCCTTGTGATTTTTTATCTACTCCTGAAGGAAGAATTTTTTTTAACCATGTATTTTTATCAATATATTTATTTTTCAGAATCCTATGCGTGATACTGCATATATACTGAGTTCAATATTTCACAAAAAGATTTGATATTGTGGATGTCATTTTTTTCCTAATCAAAATCCTTTGTCGCATCTTGTATTCAAATTTTTGTACTGTACATTAAATTCTGTAATTAATCATATATAGTCTTGTGTAAGCCATGCCATATATATATATATATATATATAAAACACAATTTTTGTGTTATTTTAATCACTTCAGTAACTGAAGCTATTTCTAAATATGAAGCGAGGTGAAGCTGTCTGATCAATGTTATCAGTATCTTAAAGAAAACTGATGTTTCTTATAAACTTGCTTTCAAGTTCCATTGCTTTGTAAGTATTATTTTTATGTAAATTATTTTAAACTTAGATTTTTTTAATTATTTTTTATGACTGCATAAATCAGCATTTATGACTCCATTTATCAGTCCATTATCCAAGTCCCTTTGATGGGACTGTTTGGGACTTGCAGTCCTCCCAGTACTTTTTCATATGTTCCAATCTTTGTGTTTTTTCTATTGTTGAAAATGTGAGTTTTTTCAAATGAGTGTGAAAAGCGGATGTTTTTTTTAACTTTCAGGACCGTTAGATATTGCTTCAGAGGATGAGATGAATGATTTGTACTATTTAGATTTTCATGTTAAATCCTTTTATTTAAACCTGACTAACCATCTTTTGTTGGCTTTCAATTTCCCTTGTTTTTTGTTGCTGCTTTATCCATTGCCTAAAAAGTTAATCAGTTTATGTATTGATCAAAATAACACCCCCAAACTGATTTGTTTTAAAAATGAAGTCAATAATTCTTCAATTTTACCGTTAGGTTTAGGTTTATCTTCAATAACCAGTTTATTTTGCTAAGGATTTATATCTGTTATCTGTACTATGTTATTATTTGATAATACATCCAGTTGAATTTTTATACTTATTTAGGTGTTTATTTAAATAAATAATTAACTAATAAATCGTCATACATAATATTTAAAAAATACTAATCTTTTTGATGACTGGTTGTATGTGACAACTAGTAAAATAATTTTCATTTTTGTCTGTTATCAGACAGAATAATGTATTATTTTAACTTTACATTGGTGTAAAATTACATTTGATATTTTAGTTAAAATGATGTTATCATTTGTAATATTACAAGAAATAAATGTTTTTGCTCATTGATTGATTATAAAACTTATATAATCAATAGTATCATGTCATGTCCCACTGTGTTTCATTAACATAATAAACTTGTGAGACAAGTTCATTAATTGTAAACAGAGTGAAAAGTAACAATATTCCATAGAATAATTATATACAAGATTCTAATGTTATATGTTAATGAAAAGATAAATAACTGATTTGAGAGCCAATAGAATTAATTCATTTGTGAAAATCTTTGGCAAAGTTTTCAGATCTGCCCACAATTTTAGCAATTTTATTTTTTAAAAGATGTTAAAATATTTTCATTTTTATAATGGAAGAAGCAGAGTGATATTTAAAAATATAAGTTGAACTAATGTAATAAGTACAGTATATACTATACCAATGCTGTATTCCCTTAATAAAAATGCAATCACAGCAACAGGAATGATGGATTACTATTGTGTGTAAGAGTAGTTTCTGTTCACATTTTGTTGACTGGGTTGCATAAAATTAATTTTATAATATTTACTTTAAATTTTGACCCTTCAAAGGCACATTATGGTTTCTTTAAAACCTACTATTTCACTTTAACAACCAAATATTGTTGAAATCAGCTCTACTGTCAAATACAAAATTCTTTGGTTGTGTAATTGTTACATTAATTGATTGAAACTGTAATAAAGGGGATTTAATATAAATGTTCACAGAACTATTTTGTACCATTTTGGAAAGAAATTTTTTTTTAGAATACTTCATCAGATGCTTTTAGAATTGTTTGTAAAATGTAAATGGAAAAATAATATAAGAAATCATGTACAGGAGTAGGTTTATTAGTCACTGCTTACATTTTTAGGCATTTTATATAAATGAAAAGGTCTTTTGGAAATGTTCCAGTTAAAGAAGTCAGATGAAATGATACAATTTACCATCTTGTCAGTTGTTGATACACATAACTGATGAAACTGTTAAAACATTTGTACTTTTATTAATTAGACTTTCTATTTAATATGATTTTTTAGACTGAAATTTGTATGTTGAATCATCAGTTCAGTGGTAAAAAAAAGAGTATTTTATATTATCTACTTCATTTTATGTTTTTATGGTTTCATTTAATATTTTACATTTGCGATATACTGTTTTACAGTTTGCTTTTCCTAATCCAAGTAATACTGCTCGTAGATTTTCTATTCTTAATTCTTGATGAAGTAATTTACCACTTATCCAACTAACTCCAAAACTGCAAAAAAAAAAATTAATATCTTTACAGTATAGTCTTTTTTATCCATACATACAGATTATCTATACTACTTTGGCTTTGAGGTATTTTAAATATATATACATTTAATTTGTTTTTTTTTCTTATGAAACTTAGAAAAACTTTTACTTCTTAATTTTAATATGATTTGTTTAATTTCAAGTTTAAAATATTTACAGTATGAAATATATACAGTAGAAAGAATTTGTTAACTTTTTTTGGTGGGAGGGAAATTAAGATTGTTTTCTTATCAGTAAATTAAGGATTGTCAATTATAGATTCATTGGAAAGATGTGTGTGTTTATATAAAAACATAAGATATAACCATTGTAGAACATTGAAATCAACTGCCCCTTGGTGAAAGAAATGTAAGAGATTGATGTGGTAACTATATTGTAAGTATTTTCCCTCTTTGAAAGCGTATTTCTTCAAAATAGATTACATTCTAAGTAAATTTTAACCTTTTATTAAGACATACAATAAAGATGATTTCAAATAAGTTTTTGTGTTTTACACATACATTAAAAATACTTGCACAAGTATTATACTGGAAACTTATATCATTCTACACATATTCTTCAAATTTATAAAAATTAATTTTTATCAAAGATATGGTGTGTTCACACAAAGGAATTGTGTGAATTTTATGATTTGCAGTTATTGTGATATTAATAGGCTAAAAGACATTTCTGGATTATTTTAACTTTCATTCACATGGACCACATCATTGTCCATGTAATCCTTTTATATTACATGTCCATTATTCTTAGATATTTATTTTTATTCTTTTATTTTTACTTATTAGTCTGAATTCTATCGTTTCTGAATAAGCTAGGTGATTTAAGATTTTTAAATTAATCTCGCCAATGAAGGAGAAACACAGGATTTCACGAGGAAGAGGGATTTTTTTCATTTGGACCACTTATGGATCTCAATGAATACCATTCAATTTCCTGTCCTTCCAATATTTAGTCATTCTTTCGCAGTGAATTCTTTCTACTGTCCATGTTTGGCTTTTTGGTTTTTCCTCTGGAAACTTAACTTCTGAAATCAACATTTTGAAAAGAGATCTGTCCAATATAAGTTCTTTTGATATCGTAAGCAGTTTAAGATCTTTTTTGACTTCTTGAGACTATTTTGTTTTAATTTTCCTGTTAAAAAAAAATTTAAATACTTGTTTTGTGTTTTCCATCCTATGCAGATGTCTGTATTTAATCTTCTTTTCCTCAGAATATGATCAATTCTTTCCCAGTTTTTGTAAAGATCTTCCTCTTCTCTAAGATTCCTTCCTCTAGAACTGGACCATGAATTTCTCTTATTATCTTTCTTTCCATTTTTCCAACTCTTCTTTTTGTGAATAAATTCAAGCATTCAGATGCATATAAAGCTGCAAGTCAACAATTTTAATTTCCCCCCAAAAAAAGTTAATAATCAGCTTAAACTAGGTATTTTCTTTCATAAATTAGACTCTACTGCATTTAAACACCTCAACGCTTATTTCAGTTAAACAACATTATGAACACTGCCTTAAAAACTATAATTTAGCTTTAATCTAAACAAAAATAATTACCTCCAAATAGGTACCCACATTTGCTGATTTAATGGAAGAAATCTTGAAAATTTGTTACTCTCACAAAGTGATCTTTTTAAGCAATGTTCTTGCTCTTTATCATGTTGAAGCATAATAAGTGAATCAATTGAACTTAAAACATGGTATGATAAACGATTTAATTCATTTATTTTTATGGTACTTGTATCTCTTTTCACTCTGATGGTACCATCACTACCTGGAGTGCCTGTACCACCATCTGTTGTCATTTGCATTACTACTGTTGTACCTTGTTGTGCCTGTTAATAAATATAAGCATATAAACAAGTTATCATTCTTATACTAGTAGTAAAGGAATAATTGTTATTCTATCACGTAAAATTAACTGTACATAAAAAAATGAGATATAAAAAAATTTAGACACAAGCTTTGAATGTGCTACCAGCCACCATCTTGGAAAAATGTGACTGAACTTAAGTTTTTATTAATAGGCAAAATTTTGAAAGATTAAAAAAATATCCTTGTTCATAGGGGAACAAGGATATAGAAAAGGGTGGGTATTAAGAAAGGGTGATCTACCCTGAAAAAAACACTTTTTTTGTGGATTTTGAGGTCTCAGTGTACCACTTTAGTCAACTCTGGTTTGTCTTTTCTTTTTCTTTTTTTCTTGATCGCTTCCCAATACTTCATTCTGTTAGATCTTGTTTTTTTTAGTTCTTCTGAACAAACCATTGTTGTTATTTTCTTTTCTTTAATTTTAAATCTGGAGTTTGCTTCTTTTAGTATTTTTATATTGTCACAAAAAACCACATTATAATACAAATGACCCCAGTTGTTTGACTCTGTTTTTAGGCAGTGGGAAATCATTCTGCTTATAATCAATCAGGAGATTAGAAGATTTCCCGATTGGAGCAACATAAATAATAATAGTTCTTATAGATTAGCTTAAACATATGCTACAATATAAATTAGTTAAAGAGCCATTTAAGGACAGTTGTAGTTTCCATTAATTATATCTATTACTTGTAATCTTGCTTAATAAGTTATCAAATTTCAAAAATTATGCTGCCTTAAAAAAATAAGTTGATAAACAGGATTAGGGGTATCATACAAATTTATTTTACTTGTACATTGTAAATAACATAGGTTTAATTAATTCTTTGAGTTGTAATCAAATTTTGCTTACTGATAGTGCTTGAAGAGCTAGCCAAAAACTTCCCATTCATCATCATGAATTTTGTGAAGCAAATTTTAGTATATATAAAAAAAATGATATTTTGAAAAGGTAAAAGTATTTGTATAATTCTACAATAATACTATTCACTGTAGGTTTTTATAACATATAATTTATTATTGTAAATAGTAATATAGAGTTCTAGGTAGAGCCATTTATATTTCATAAAAAATAGGAGATTAGGTCTTTACTCAAAATGCATCTGAATTACTAGTTTACCTTTTGAAACAACCTCTGAGTGGGAAACAGAGAATTCTTGGACATTTCCACAAAAAAATCCCTTCATTTATACTTCACAAGCCCCCTGTAAAAATGCAGACACCCTGCTGGCTAATAAAAAGTGCTACACATAGAACCAAAATAACCAATTTCATATGATACTGCCTATGAACAAGGTAGCACACACTTTTTTCAGGAACAAAGCCCTGGCTAAGATAATAAACTGTATTCAATACATGATCATTCACAACATCTAAGGGTAATACCTTCCTGGACTGTGAAGTTATTCCTTCAGGTCAGTGATGTTAACCAATCCTGAGTATTGTTTTATTGGATGCTGTTGACATTTATTAGTGGCTAATGATGATTGTACAATTACAAGAACATCTGAGGAAGTAATATACTAGAAATAGAATGATGTAAAGTAAGGACCAAAGCAAATTTAATAAACTATTCCCTGTTGAATATTGAAGTTATTAACACTAGGTATAATTTCATCACCATCTGGTGTTGTACCTGTCTGCAGATCCCTTATGCCACCATTGTCACCCTTTTGTAGTTTTCAAGCTTCACCTCATCTGTTAACTTCATCCATATTTTATGAACTTTATTTCTTCAGTAAGCCTTCATCTTGCTTCCTTTCTCCTTCTACTGACCCTTCCTATGCAGTTTTCAAGTTTTTTTTCAGTTTCCCTAGTTTCGTTTTCTTTTGTGCACTTCTCACATTAGTCCTCTTTCTTCTTTAATCCTGTTCTTTACTTCCTCATCCATCACTTTATCTGTCCATCCTACTTCCATGTCTTCTGCATGTCCTCAACTTGTCTCAAGCCAGTTCCTTTCCCTCTTCCTCATCATCCATGCTTCATTTTTATATAACAGGACACTCTATTCATAGTATTTGACTAACCTCTTCCTTAATTCGAAGCTCAGACTTATAATATATACCAGATATACACACCAGTCAGTCATACTTTTATTTTCATTATGGAATCAAGGAACCGAGAAGTAAATCGATCCATTCATTTATTAGCCTCTTGTATATACTAACAATTGTTAATGTATACAATTATTGCTCTCTCTTCATCACAGATAAATAACAAAATTTTCCCTTCACTGAATTTCACATCTTAAAGACATTTACTAGATTTTCTACTGCTTTTAGAGAGTAGGTATAATTTATTCTATAATTTACTTATTTGTCTAATTATTCTACAAAATATATTTTAAAATTTCTGTGATAACTTACTGCAAAACATGTCATAATAATGTTAATTACAAACAATCCAAAACCTAAGAAAGCAAGTGCTGTTAATGCTAAGTCAAAAAGATCTTTTAATGCTAATCCTTTTTCTTCTTCAACATGATGATGTGTTGGTATTGTATGATGGGTTTGATATGAAGGGGTATGATGATAATGATCCGTACCACCATATCCTGTAATCATAATGATTAGTAACAATAAATATTAATAACATTATGTCTTAAGACTGTAAACTTCATCTTTACAAACTAGTGGTTCTACAGTATCTGGAATGTCTTTGGAAGTAGCATTCTAGATATTTAAAAAGGCAGTAGTGAAGAAAAATACAAACTCCCTAAGCCCTTGTTCAATGATTATGGAAAATTAAAACAACATTCAATATAGTTTTTTTTTATTGCACGGTGCTGACAAAATTAGTGGATAATAACAATAAGCATTTGATGGATCCTACATAATTTTTTTTTTAAGATTATATTTCCTTTCTTTTATATTTGAAATTTAAAATTCAGTTATTACTTAGTTTTTTCATCGTTATTTTATACCATTTCATTAGTTTATTTATAATGAATTGTATACTTCCCAGGGCCTAAGTATCACATCTTTTTATACTGCCTGGGATTGAACAGTAATTGCGATGCCGAAGTCATTTGATTCTGCTAATTTATTTTTCTATTTTAGACCTAAAAAAGTTGATAATAAAAAATAGTTTGACTTTTTTGGAATGACTGAAGTGGATAGAGTTCCATTTGACATCTAAAAGAATGATTTCTTATAAAGTTATTTAAGTTTTATTTCATTTTTGTAAATTTAATTTTTTTTAATGACCCAAAACGTAACAGTTTTACCAAAAGCAGGTAATAATAGGTTCTTGGTTGAAATTAAAAAAAAAAATACATTGCAGATTTTTTTATTATAAATGGTTCCTTTTTTTGGTTGTTAAACAATTATATTAAAAAAATTATATATGCTTTTTCAAGAATAACCAGATTCCATTCCAGGGCTTACTTAGAGAGAGGCGAAACGAGAAGTGAATTAGTTTTTTGTTGTCTTCTTCCCTGAAACAAATGCTTATTAGATGACAGTCTGACTGAAATGCAAGTGATATTTAGCCCTACAAATGACTCCTTTACCCTCTTCGTCACAGGGAGTGGCATCATTACTCTCAAAGAAAGCAACTCTTAATTGGTACCTTAGGTGATTTATGTAGATTAGGTCATAAAAAAGGCAAAGATAAAATAAAAAACTTTTAAAAATTTTTAATTATTTTATTTTCAATTTACTTTTCTTGCTTTTTTATCAAGTTTAATTTATTATAATATCTAGAATTTACCTACCAAACATAATAAAATTTTACATTAGATGAAAGAAGACTTTTCCCCATACAATTTAGTACAGATGTGATCTGGTAACTGCTTTAAAAATAAAATGGTTTTATTTTTAAATATAATTAACTATAATATTAAAATTGGAGCAATATCCTGGCATTCAAGCTTTACGTTCTGAATAAATAACAAAACTGTATCTAATGTGGAATAACTAATAAATAAGTAATATAATAAGTAATATGTATATAAGTAATAAATGTTATGACGTTGGAGCAATCTAGTAAGTGTCTAGCAGCCACTGCTAGACAAGCCAAAATTGAATCCTAATTATTAAACTTCATTACTAAGTAACTCTTGACATTTAAGTATTGTTATTCAATAAAGATTTTTATTAATTAAAAATTTTGCCATTTTCAATAATCGAGTAGTAGTGGCTTGGCCTTTCATCTGGAAGTCCCAAGATTCCAATCCCAGTCAGGTATATTTTCATTTTTTCCCAGTCAGGCGTATGCTACAAAATTTTCATTTCATATTCTCACAGCTGTAGCTGCAAGCTTATGTGATAAATTAATAATAAAAAATAAAATAAATAGTAAAGATTAAATAGTATTTAAAGCAAATGTACATTATTTTAAGATGAAAGATATTAAAATTTACAACAAAGTTTTTCTCTATCTCTTAAAAAATTGCGCAATCAGACAAATTTAATTTAATTTTCTGGGATTTATAAATTGACTGCTCTAAGTCAACTTCTACATAGGACAGACAGGTTGGAGCTTTTCAGAATGACATAAAAGAAGCAGTAGTTAATGAATCTATATTTAAAAATTGAACTCCTTATCAATGCATGTACAAACATAAAAAACAACATGAAAACCTTACCACATAATATTTTTTAAATATTGTTCATCATAACAAAAATTCCTTTTTCCAAAAGTTCAGCCTCTTCAAAAAAACTAGTTATTTATGTGGTTGTAGGTGCTTTCCAGAAAAGGTATATTAACATAAAATATAATTTCACAGAATTGTGTAGGAAAAAATTATGGTTTTTACCTGAACCAGTAGAAGAATGACCAGTGAAAGTATACCCATGTTGAGAAGTGTCGAAGTTATAATGAGGATTATAAACATCTATTTCAGGATTACTTGCAGCGCTATCTACTAAACCACTACTTTGATGGTGTGATAATTTATATAAACCACGATTATTTTTTGATTCTGTTTCTTCATTATTTAATTTTGTAGTTGTTTCATCAGTTTGTATTGCATAACCTGTTACTTCACCACTTGCATAGATCTGTGAACCACCATCATTTTCTTCTACATCATAATGCTTGTATATATCACTTAAAATTGCTGATCTATAAAAAAAGAATAATAAGGGAAACTATTCTTATTTCTCATTGAACTAATAAAACTACTATTAGATATCTTAATTTATTGCTGTATCACTTTATGAAGGTGTATTGACCATAAATAATATGTTAACTTTGCATTACTAACCTAAGGCCTTTTTTATTGTTATGTTATTATATATATACCTGTTGAGTATTTTACAAAAATACCTAAATATATATATATATATATATATATAACAAATCTTCTAGTGATATAAAGTAAATATTTAAGCAGGCTTAAAAAAATAGTTCCAAATAATTCCTGTGGCAAAAAATCTGAAGAACCTGAGTATCGTAATAAAATAACAAAACACGCAGTTCCTCATGTAAAGATTATTTCTTAAAGATGCCAACCTTTTCTAATGCAGAGCTATCCTTTTTGAAGCTCTTTGTATAGCTAGCAGGCTTTATAAATAATGTAACAGAAAGTTGGTTATGGAAGAAACCTATATTTCAACGCTATGATGTCCTTTTCAGAGCTCAAAGATAATCTGTTCAAGATATAAAGGAAAGTTAGTAGGTACCACAATTATATTCATCTATTGTTTTTTCCCATAACCCAAATTATCCATTCTAACTAGTTGACAAGATTGATAGGCATTAATCGTTGATTGCAATGTAGAATATGTATATAAGTAATAAATGTTATGACCTTGGAGCAAGCAACTGACAAGTGCCTGTTGAGGTGCCAACACCATTGAATTTTCAGAGAATGAACTCAAAGGATTTCACTATGGGAAGTGATGATAAGCAGTTCTTCTTACCAGATGTTGTTACAGTGCTACCTTAACAAAACAAAAATATCTCTGATATGCAAGCACAAACCACTTGTTCCAACAAAAACATTATATTTTTACCAAAAATTTATAAAAGTATATAAAGGCTATTGAACTGCCATCTAAGTATCAGTACGGACATAATTTTTTCATTTAATACTGATTATCTCAATTATTGTGTATTCTATATTTGTACTGAAGACAACTTCTTTTAACAAAACTTTATGCACTTATTTTTAACTGCACGTAACAATTAACTCAGTTGAAATCTTACTGTTATTTCTAAACTTGAAGTACTTAGCAATGGAACACTGCCTTTTTAAGGCTTGATAAAAAAAAATAGACTATCTTAACCAGGCTATATATCAGATTTACTATTTAGGTTGACACAAAAAGCTGAGCTAGTGGCTGAGTTTCTTATTGCCAAAGAAAAAAATCTAGGATAGCAATTAATTACTAATGTAAATCAATCTCCCTTGTTTCTCTTATTTGTACACTAGCATCTGTACAATCTGTTTCAAATAATTAGATTTTCTGCATTAAAATACGGTGTGTTCCTCTATAAAAATATTACAGGAAAATCTGTATGTGTGGAGAAAAAAATCGGAGTGAAAAAATGATAATACAGAAAATGAAGACATAAAAATATGTTATCTTAAGAAACAAAAGTAGTGTGTATATGAGTACCCCTGTGTGTGATTTATATATCTAAAAGGGAAAGCTATCACTGGTTTCCTTATCAATAATTGTCTCATTTTCTGAATAGTTAGAAATCTTAAATTTTAAATAATCATCCCAAACGAATTATAATAATAAATTACGAGTCCTTGAGATGTGTTATTAAAATTTGTTGAGAATATTTACTACTGCAATACTAATCAGTATAATATTACTTCAGTCCAAATCTGAATAGGCAAGCTGGAGTGTAGACGTACAGTTTCCACACATTTTTTTATCTAATTAAAAACTAGAATTTGACTATTCAGATTAGTATTTTGAGATTATTAGTATTTCCATTTAAACCACCCTTAAGAAGATGAAATTGGATAAAGTAGTTTTTTGTTTCCAACTTAGGTGCTGGAAACGAAACAAAAGGATCATATGGAGTTCAAAACTTTTACATCTGATAGACAGATGTCCATTTATAGGCAAATTTAGTATAAGAATGTAATGTCAAATATTTCCTTGAACTCAAAAGGGTATTTTAGTTTGGCTAATGAAAGAGTACATCTATGTTTGAGTGTTACTCTTTTAAACCTGCAAAAAAAACATAATATATGCCAAATCAAGATCCTGCTCTATTTTATTACAATTTATTTAAACAAGAAACAATTTGTCTACATTTACTGTAGGAAAACAGTATTTTCATTGTTGTTTGATTTTTTTATATCAAAATCAGCTTAAAAATGAACCTATATTAATAAGTTCATTCTTCATTAATGTATTTTGAAATAAACACCAGAAGTAAAATAAAGTAAATTACGACATAAAACTGTTTTTCATTTACTAAAAACTTACATTTCAAAATTTCTTAAATTTAGTGATGAGAACATTGATAGTTTAAAACTCTTGATCTGCTAAAGCCACAAAATCCTCCAATCTACAATTTTGTCTTAAATGTTTTCAATGTTTAATTTGTGAGATGATATAACAAATTTTTCTCTACTTATCCTTTTGGAGGTTATCTTAAATTAATATAATCATTAAAATTACATGGGGCAATTCAAAGAGAATAATCAATTTCTCAATGTTATATTTTTCTCTACAAAAAAACTCCAATAGAAATACATTATACTCTTATACTGTATATAGAATTTATTAAAAACCAGACAATTTGGCTAAAATATCACAATTGTACTCTTATTACTACGTGAACCCTCCATTGTATTATTTATGATAAAACAATAATTTTAATTCTGTTCAAGAATGTTAATTTTAATTTTTATGTCCTATACTGACTTTGCCAACCACTTTTTATAGCTATCTAATCCAACATCATCTAATAGCTCATTTTTATCTGCTGGTGGAGATTTTTTATTTACTTTCTCAGCCGCTATTCCTGATCTGTCTTCTGCTGCATAACCTTGAAGTCCAAATTCTTCCAAAATTTCTTTAGCTACAAAATTATGACATAAATACTCATTTATCATCGTCCTGTAAATAGAAAATATTCTTATTTATACAAATTAAACATTCTACATATATATTATGTGGTAAATTAAATTGTTAATAATTTAACTACTACGTTATATAATTGCTAATCATTGACAATTTAATGTTTCTTTGTCATCAAATGAGATTGTTAATTCTATAGTCTACATTCCTATATAATGCACAAATCGTTAGTCAGTAATGTATGCTTTTAAGGAAGAAAATTAATGGTTAACTCTTACTCATGGTAACAAACATAAAATACTGAATAATGATATATTAAATAGATAAAATGCAAATACAACATACTTTTTAACTGTGTTTTTAATAAATATCTTCCTGACTCAAATTATTTATTTATTTACTTATACAGTAACATCTGTTACCTAAAACAGGTCCTGATAGACGGTAATGAATTTTGTCCATGGAAACCAGGACTCAAACTTGGAACCTTTGGATAAAAGACATAGGTGCTACCACCACTCCACCATGGGGACTGGCAGTAAATTACCAGCAATAACATCAATTGATAGTAAAGTGAGAAAAAGCAATACTACTTTACTGAATAGCTGCAAAAGCAACTGAAAGAATTATTAGTTTTTGATAAAAATTAAATAATTTTATAAGTAACTATGCTAAGTGCTTTAACTATACGAATTGCAGGCAACCTGAGATAAGTCAGAAGTGACTTCCAAAAATGACACTGCTATTCACAGAGTAACAAACATTCCATGTCAGGCTTATCCAGGAAAGTGTTGTGTGGTAGTTTCCAAATATCTTATTCATTGACTCAAACATAGTGTTGCATATTAGCATTATAAGCCCAATGAAATGCAATAGGTACTCAGGCCAAGTGATAGCTTTACTCTGTTCCCCGTAGAAGTAAGTTGGATATGAATCCTTGGAGAAAGCAACATTGGTTGATTCTCTTGTACCTCAGATTTTTTATGTGTCAGACATTACAAAGACTGGGATGGATAAACAAATAAAAATTACTTTAAAAGATCCGAGACATTTTTACACAGATGACTAAATCATCAGAAAGTTGATTTAGGATACCCAAATATTCTTTAAAAAGTTATTTTCATTTGGAGCTTTTATATAGATAAGTGTTTATTTTATATTAACTGCTTTTTTAATTTTTTTATACTATATCTATACAATTATTTAAAGAGAAAAGTTTTTGTTTGTTCAGGATAAACTAAAAAACTACTCGATCAGTCACAACCAAATTTTTATCCATGTTTCTTGGCATAACTGAGAAGGTCTATAGATATATTTCATCCCCAAAAAAATAAAATATATGTAATAGTGGAGTTTTGCTGGTTGAAGTACAAACTTTAATCAATTGAATTAACTTTGAACTGTGAGTCTCTGTCACTGTGAACTGAATAATTCAAATCAATCGAATGAATAGTATTACAAAAGTAATAAATTTAATTTTCGTTAAATAAAATATCAAATTAATTTAGAAAATTTCTGTTTAACAATAATGGGTTTCCCATGGGGATTGCGTGTGATGCTAGAGTGGTGAGGTATGCAACCACCTCGTGAGAGGTAAGACCAATTATCACCACCAACCGGTAACAAACGGAATGCCCCTGGAGCACTGTTTTCAGAGGTGCAATGGAGTGATGTTATAATATCTCTGCAAACAATTGTCCAATTTTCAAAATTCAAATAGTATATTGTTAGTAAGTTGAAGGCTAACTTTTGCATGCATCAGGTACACTCTCGATCTAACATGCTTATTCAGAAGGTTTTAAGCCATCAACCAAGACCCTAGCTGCCATGAAGGTTAAGGTATTAAAAATACGTATTATTTCTTTGCCCCCAAGGAGAGTGAAGTTGTGAATTGAAGATATTCATTAGGGAAAAAATAGATTAATCCTTTTACTTCATTATTATATTTCTGCCTCCAAGGTAAAGAAATAAGTTACAAATTTTTCATTGTCAATAGTGTGTATACTTTAGTTATTATTATTCTATCATTTGTAATCTAGTTTCTTTTTCAGGTTTCTATAAACCTGAATACTATAATTATTATTTATCAGTATTATTTCACAACCATGAGGATAACGTACAGTGCGGGGGTCCAGAGGGTGAAGCCCTATGGGTAGATGGGAATGGTGACCAAAGCAAGCTATGGGTGTCCAAGGCCCTGGTTCCCCCTGGAAAATTAGGAATTGTGAACAAAGCGAGACTCTGCGGCCATGGGGGTATCCCTTGTCTTTGGGATTCACCTGGCCTGACCTGAGCCCCAAGGGTCCAGGTTCTGGCTAGACGAGTCGGCTAGTATGCATATATTTACACAGTAAATTAATTCTTACCTGTGATATCTCATTGTATTTAATGCATTGCTCATATCACCATTAGCAGTTGTGTTATCATCTGTTGTTGATGAATTGTCATTATCCAATAAACTTGTTTCTAACATCAATGTATAAGGTAGATAATTTGCATTTAAAAAATCATGAGAGTCAATCGCAAATGAACATGAATTCATGTAATAAAATAATACCAAATTTAAGTAAATTATTTTACTCATATTTAATTAGTTATCCACTAGTTTTTTTCTTTAAATATGACTGCAATTTAAGGTTGTAGTAAAATTTTTAATTTGTTAAAAATTAGATTTTCATATCCAATTACGATTAAACAATATTTCCTTTTACTGTTTTCAATAAATTTCTTTATCTGTAAATAAAATATCAAGATAGTAACAAGATGAAATAGATTTATTTATATAAAACTAGATAAGCAAGTACATAAGTAGACAGTAGGATTGATTTTTCATTAAAAAAAAAGTTAATGCTGTACAAATCATTACACTACATATTGCGGGATTAAAAATTTATGTTTCAGTTATTCAGTAATTTGTAGATTACAATTTTAGGTAGATAAAATTAAATTGTAAATTATAATGAAACAGTGACATATTAGTTTTTCTTTAGTTTAATATATTACTCCCTTATTTTTCTGTTCTGTACTATTTAACCCATCATTATAAATGATTAAATTTTATTGATTCTCATATTATATTCATCTTCAATATTTACTGCTGTTGAAGACTGTTATTTTAGTTAGCGAGAACACTGTATAATTTGAATAGTATAAATAACAAAAAAAAAAAGCTGACAACATAGTTGTAGGTTTTTCTGCAGATGGCTAAAGCCACTTTCCAGGAGTTGTGCAACTGTGAGTTGTTCCTGATGCACAGCTTTCACACAACACAACTTAATTTAAAATATTTATCATTTTATATAAATATAATATTTTTTCATTTATTTAATTCAATGATTCTAACCAAAGTGTGTGCGCATGCCGTATTTAATTCGCGTGGGTGTGGCGGAAGTAGCAGCGACAGTCGGCACTAATTAAATTAATGTTATTTTACAACTTACATAGAACAAATTTCACTTGTACAGTCAGCAGATATGTGTAAAGGCAAGGCACCAGGTACCGAGTTAACCGGGTCATCACATTCAAGATCTAGCCAGACGAGTTAATTTTTTACACATTAAATATTATTCATTTATTTAATTCTACCGCTCACCTGTTACATCACAACATACAGGCGACTGCAACGTTATATGTCAGTACTACACTATCACTCCTTGTGGTGACAAGGGTTACTATTGATGCAGTGTGCCCACTTAGCCACTAGTTTAGAGCATTTTTTTTAGGGTGGGGTGCAATTTTGAAAAACTTTTTTTTGCAGATATTGTTATTTTTTAATTGTTAACAAATGTGCCTAAGAAAAATATGACCTTAATTAGGTGAGATACTGAGGGAGACCGTGCTTTCAGATACTGAAAAGCTCACCCCCTTGAGCTTTTAAGTTGAAATTTTAATGGCATCAGTGCCCTATATATAAACGTAATCTGATCAAGTTTGGTCAAAATCAATCCAGTAATTCAGAAGATATAAGGTGATTTAAAGGGCAACACCGAACACACACAAATGTATATGAACATCCAGACATCCGGAAAATTTCCATCTGGTTTTTTGGGTTACTAAGATGTTAAATGTAAAGATCCAGTGAAAACTGTATATGCCCAAATTGGGACAAATTATAATACTTTCCCTTCTAAAGCTGTAGCTCTGCTATAGTGCTATCTAGATGGGAAAGTAATAGTAAGAGACAAAGGCAAAAAAAAGTAATAAATAAATAATATTTTGTTCTGATCAGTACATAATAATAAATTATGTAGATTACTCTAGGTGTAGGTATGTATGCAACTACATGACCAAATTAAAGGAGCTGCCCTAACATTTACTTGGATGGATCTAATAAACCATGATCAGATCACATTTAGATAACAGCAATATCACAAAGTATACAATTAATTATAAAAATTATTTTAAAAAATATATTTATACATAGTAGTTGTTAAAGGTCACATACTTATACTTTGATAATAAATACAAAAAATAATAGAATGAAAAAAGTGATGGTACTAAATAAATTAAATAGCTACAAATAAGTACAAACAACAATTTTTAAGATATTAAAAAAAATTGAACGCATTATTTATACACATTCAATGAAGATGCAGAGAACTCAGGTTTTTAGTTAGTTTTTTTAAAACTCATTGACAGAATAACATTATTTCTATAAAAGAAGTCTTTTATTTTATTCTCAGGGGATACAGTGTACTTTGGCATTTGAAGTTCAATTAATCATGTCAGAAACTGAAACTTTCTGAGACTAAAAATTAGTCACTCTGAATCAGTTAAGACTACATGTCAAACACATCATCTTCATCTCATTGGGTCTTTCAGTTGCTTATTGTACAAAAGTATAACAGATTGCAACATACACATTATAAATAGAGTTTTTTTTTTTTTTTAAGATGAAATAAATTACAGAAGCAAAATAAGACACTTATTAAAACACTGAATTAATTTTATAAATTCACAAAATACTGGAATAGTTGTCTGTTAATTGTAGTCACAGTAATGGTAAGTCATTTCAAATGTTACAATTAGCATTCAAAATGACTAATAATCAAAATAAATTCATAATTATAAATTGACTAAATAAAGTTTGAATAATATTACATTTTTAAGATTGTATCTTAGGTATAAAAAAGTCTAAAATTCATTAGTAAATATTAAGTAGTATTTCAATTACATCATTTATAAAAACAGAATTAAACAAATAATATTTTGAATTGTCTGTTTTAGAGAGTTGAATATAACTGAAAAGAATTTAAATAATTTTTTTTTAAGAATATTTGGTTTAATTCTACTGCCCTTACTACTGTCTGAAAGCAGGCACTGAAATCATAAAATTAAATAATGTACCCTCTTAGTAGCTATATATTTTTAATTTTACTCTTAGTCGTTCAAAGATATTAGAAATTATGAAACTTGATCAATATTATTGATCGTTTTTGATTGATTTAATTTTTATATAATTAATTATTAAAATTAATATTAAATGAAATTGAGTTGACTTACATTAACTACAAATCAGAAGATAAAAATTTTCATGTACGTTAGTATGAGAAGTGTTGAAAACTACTTTAACCATTTGTTATTTATGAAACAGTTGTCATAGTATTCACACCTCGTTTAATATGTTGTACTGACAAAATTAATGTAACACATAAAATTATAATGCGTGACAATTTACCTACTTGTCCTTTCAATTATAATTACTTTATTATTATGTGTAAATATTATTTTGTCATAAAAATAGACTTAAAACTTTAATTTTTTACTTATTTTATGTGTATAAAATAAATATTTATGTGAATATATTTTATATACAGGTAAAAAATATCTACCTTAAAACATGAATATGTTCCATCTTTTTTCTTCTTACTTTAATGATAGTTATCTAATAGTAGGTGTACTCACATGAACCCACCAGGTTGGTCTATTGGTGAACTCATCATCGCAAATCAGCTGATTTTGGAATCGAGAGTTCTAAGGTTCAAATCCTAGTAAAGGCAGTTACATTTATATAGATTTGAATACTAGATTGTGGATACTGATGTTCTTTATGGTTGGGTTTCAATTAATCACACATCTCAAGAATGGTTGACCTGAGACTATACACTTCATTTACATTCATACATATCATCCTCTGAATTAATACCTTACAATGGTTTCGAAGGCTATACAGAAAAAAAGGTATACTCACTCTCATAATTGGAAAGAATGGGAATTTTGCTAAAAAACATCTTCACCCTTTTTTGTTGTTTTTTTCTTTGTCTAAAAAATGTTAAGAAATGGAGAAAATGAAGGGAGTAAATTCTTTCTTTAATTGCATGGGTGTGGTGTGATTGTATTTTTATTTTTTTTTCATTTATTTTGGTTATTAACTTGAGACTGTATAGACTAAAACTTGGCATGATGACTTCAATTAGGAGAGACATGCATTGATATTATTAAAGTCTGAATGTGAGTTATTAAGGAGTTAGGGTGATAGAAGGAGTAAGGAGGTCATATGTATTAACTGATCTTATTGTAAAATTGTTTAATAGAATAAGAAATTTATAATTTTTTAATATTTATAATTTATCACAGAAGTGGGAGCTTGTACCTGGAAATATGGTGTGAAAATTTTATTTAGTTATTATTTTTGATACCCATAACCAGATGTCTTTACCTTATTGGGTGAGTGTTGCTAAATCTAATACTATTACTATCTGAACTACTTTAAATAGTAGAGAACTTTATAAATAATAATAACTTTAAATAATAGAGAACTTTAAATAGTGCTATAATATTGATGATAATAATAAACAGTAACTAATAATTTACAAATTAAACTGTTATATCAACTGATATTATTTACTAAATAAAAATTAACTTCCACTGTTAATATCAGCTGATATTTGTTTCTTATCGTAAATGAAACAAATCAGCTCAAAATACTTACTTAAAAAATGTATTACAAATTTAGTTGAGTAAATCAACTTTTAATTTACAACAATGCAATTTGTATTACGTTGAAACAATATAACTTATTAAATCTTCATTTCACCTTTTTACTTCAACATACTTGTAATGGTATTTGCCCAGAAAAACCAAAAAAAGGCACCACCTCATTATTAATTATTTCAAAGTTTATTTCATTAATAATTTACAATCAAACATATATTTAAGATTTTTGAATAAATAATATCAGTTGATACAGCCATTTAATTTATTGTGTTGTTAATTATTAATTATTGTTTATTATTATCATTATTATAGCACTGTTTAAAGTTCATTATTGTATGCATTATGAACTACAATAAAACTGTTCATGCAGCACGAGTCTTACCTCATGTTATTGTTAACACAATTCTTCCGTTGCAACTTTGAATGCTTATAACTCAATAACAAAAGGTAATAACAGAAAAACAGGTTTCACGATTGTTTTTCGTGTAAAATTTTAAAATGAAATCATGTGTCATATGTCCACCTTCCTATTTAGAAAAATTAAGTGTGATTCAGTATGGCAGATTCAATATGGCGGACAAAAATTTTAAATCTACCAAAATGCAGATTTTTTTTAACTATGTAGAATCCCATTTCTTTCTGTGCCTAAATACTTCCTAGACATGTTGTATAAACCTGTTTCCATACTTAAATATCACCATGTGTGTGTGTGTGTGTGTTTTAATTATTTATAATTTATTTATTTAAGATTACTATAAATTTATTAGTCATCATCAAGTATACTGCTGATGGCAGGTCCCTTACCCCACCACTGCCTCCAAGGATTTATGTATCAAATCACCTTCTTTGTCTTCTTCCAGTTTCCAATCTTCAGCCCATCTTTTAATTTCATCCTTATTCTTCCTTGCTCCATCTGCTAACACTTCAATTGGAATTATCAAGATTCTATTTCCTCTAATCATATGCCCTAACCAGTTTCCTTTTGTGTACACTCTGCGTAAGGCTCTTCTGTAATACTGTTCATTATTTCCTCATTCCTCATTTTATCTGTCCATTTTATTTTCTCTATCTTCTCCTTATCCACATCTCAAAAGTACCAGTCCAGTTAGTTCCTCTCTTCTCATCATCCACACTTCACTTCCATACAACTAGACACTCCACGTGTAGTATTTGGCTCTTCTGTAACTCTAACTCCAGACTTTAACTACATAGTAATTTCCTTTTCTTACTGAAGGCTTCCTTTACCATTGCTATCCATTCTTTTATTTTTATTGCACACTTCCAGTTCTCTGCTACCATAATTCCCAAATATCTGTTATTACCGTTTTTAAAAATCTTCGGACTATTTTCTCATTTGGTCTCTCATTTAGTTTAGTTAATAGTTTCACAGTTCAGCTGTTTCTTCTATTCCTTCCTCCTTTAAACATTTATAAAATTCTATGGAAAGTTATTTTACTCTGGCTGATTTTTTTATTCTTCGTTTCTTTAACTGATTTCTTTTTTTCTTTTTCTTTTTAATTTCAGCGTAACAATAACTTTAAAATTCGAATTGGAAGATTTTAAACACACACAAGAAGTGTGTGTGAGAGAGAGAGAGAGAGTTCTTTTTATATTTTTAAAATTTTATGACTTGCTGAATCAAAAAAATTGTAAAAGCGGAAAGGTTATTTTTTGCATGACTATCATATTTTCCCTTTGATACATTACACATCATATCATCACACTATAGCAGCTGGGAATTAGTTACATTTACATTTCAATTAAATATCACCCTATGCATTGTAGAGTTTTTTCTTATTGAAGTTTGGATTTCTTGTTATTATTTTTGTTTTAAATTTTAATTTAATACAGAGTTCAGGTTTCTTTTTTATTCTAAAATGTATATACATATCACCCGCATCATTATTTTAGTTTGCAACTTGTATGTTACTTTTGATGGACATATGACTAATCTGCAATAAATGGTCTTGAGTTTGTTCATAATTATAACTTCCTCTTTTGAATGTATCACAGTATTATGATTATTATTAAACTAAAATGATTTTGTGCTATTGTAATTTTGTAGAAATTTTGAGAAAAATTTGCAGTTTTGTTTTGGAAAACCATTTGTAAAAACAATAGTAAATGGAAAAGAAAAAGAAGGAATAAAATTAAGTACTACAACAATAAATGATAATTAAGTCTAGTTTTTCTTTAATTATTAAAAAAATCTGATAAAATACAAGGCAAAACTTATCTAAAATATTATTAATTAAATATTCCTTTCACGTCTGTAATTATTTATGCATCAGTTGATTATTACAACATGAACTAACAGTTGAAGGAAAAAACTTGAAGTAAAACAAAATTATTTTAATTTTTATGTCTAAATCTGATTTGTCTATGACACTTATTGAGTAGTTGGATATAAATCCATCGATCAAATAGTAGAATATAATCAAACAATCAATACATTAAAATTTTCCATGAGTTTCATTTTCCTCAAATAACAAGAATATAGTTTACAAATAACAAAAAATTAACAGAATTAGGAAAAGGAATTACTGATTATAAAACTGCGTAGACTGATTTAAATTTACACATGTTATCAGATGAAAAACATTAAGGGGTGAGAATAATTGAAAAAAGATACAATATTTTTCTAAAATCTAAAATTAAAGCTAAATTAAAATTTCTCTATGAAATCCTTGCAAAACAAGAATTAGTAACAAATTATATCCAGTATTTTATTGTATATACATATACAAGATTACATAGACAAGATTAATTCTAATCACTTTTTTCTGCATGGCGGAAATAGATCTCTAATTATAATCTCTTTGATCATTGTGTTACTGCATATAAGCAACCATTTATTGGAGAGATTGAATAAGGGATTGTAGAGGATGCTAAATTATTGCATTGGCTTTATTTTTTAATGTGATGATCACATCATACCATTTTTTTGAGTACTGTACTGCGTGTTTTTTTTTTTGCTGAAACTGAAGGAACTGAAAAATATATTATAGCTTTGTTTATTTATAAGCTAATAATTTTAAACAAAGATCCCAATTATAAAAGGGTCAAATTTAATGAGCTGATATCATCAAATCATACCAGAACTGTTATGACCTGAAAATATTAATGAGAACAAGAAATTTCTCATGAAAATTATAACCTGATTCCACCTCACATAACTTCATTATACGTTTCTATTTCATCTTCATGATTTTGTGACTCACTTTCTAATGCGCTTATCTCTCTACTGTTAGTATTTTCAAAAGGTTATTAGTTGACATAATTTAATAAAATTAACCTGAAGTTGTTAGTCTTTTTGAGTATTATATTTTACTTTCTTAAATAATTTTTTACTGCAATGTCCTTTCTTCTTTTGAAATTTTTTTCTTGTAATTTTATAATGTATGTTATTTGCATATGTTACCATAGGGTTCCTTTTAACGAACAGAAAAAAATTTGAAATGATTAATAAATTAGTATCTCTCTCTTTCTCTATGTATAAATTAAAGTTTCTACTTACCAACACTTTTCAATATATATGTCCTAGTACTTTCAGAGTCACTACTCCATCATCAAGAATTTCATAGAAGATGTTAATTCAGAATTTATATGTGTTATTACACTTATGTATAATTATATTTTAAATTAAAATTGTTATGTTCATTATAGTCGATCATCAAAAAGATAATTTATACATCGATGAGAATGTAACATCAATTCTGTAAGATGTTTAACTATTATCTAGTAGTATAATTACCCCATAACCGTAATTATACATATGAATTCTGAATTAACATCTTCTATGGAATCCCTGATGATGGAGTAGTGACTCCGAAAGTACTAGGACATATATATTGAAAGTTGTTGGTAAGTGGAAACTTTAATTTATACAAATTGTATTAACAACAAAGGTGCCAAATGCTTAGGAAATTAAATCTCTCTCTCTCTCTCTCTCTCTCTCTGTGTGTGTGTGTGTGTGTGTGTGTGTGTGTGTGTGTCTGTCTACCTATCTATCTCTCATTGCTCTATCAGTATATCAAACCACTACCTACTTGCCTATATATATTCTACCTTCCTACTTGCCTATATATATTCTTAATTATTATATAGCAAAAAACAAAATACAACAATTATCAAATTAAAGAACAAGAGAACTAAATTTTTTAATTGTCTACATTGTAACATAAGTTTCATTAAATAATTAGTGAGTAGTTTAAAATGATTCAGCTCATTGGTTATTTTATTCTTTTTTTTATACGTCAATAAAGTTTATTACGAAATATATTATTTAAAATTATTATCGTTAAAATGTAAATTATTGTTTAATCAGTCATTTTATTTTTAATTAAAAAAACCTATTTTGTTATCATATTAAGGGAATAATTGGTATTACATTTACTTTCATGTATGAAATTATTTTGATTTTTTTTTTTTGTCAGTAATTTGATTACTTCATTGCTTTTTCTTCTTTCTATAATGCATTCATTTTTTAACCTTATCGTACACCATCATCCATTATTTACTTTTTATTAAATCTGCGCAGCAAGAATGAGACATAATAAAAAATGTTAGTAATGGAATAAAATAATGAAGTATGTATAATTTAATTTTGTATTATGAGCTTTTTTATATAATTTGCTAAGCAACTTTTTATATTAGTGGTTTATGTTTAATAAAAACTTTTTTATAATTTTGCTTGTGACATTCAGTGGCTGAATTAATATTTTCACTCCCTCTAGCAACCATTCTTAATGATATTGCTTTGGTATTTATGAATCTTTGCCGGTCTATTTACAGTAATTTTGTTTAAAGTAAGTTTGGTTCCAATTGTCATTCAGAATTTTATGTAATGAATATTTTTTAATAGTCTTAATTTTTTGAGCAGTATGATGAAGGGTGAAAAACACTTTAAAATTATAAAAGATTTACTTTCAGATTGTTTGAAAAAGGCCTTTTGAAATAATTAACAAACAACTTCTTTCATGGAATTCCCAGTAGTGCTTTTTCTATTTTCTATGTGCTGTACTTTCTAAATGTGTTACTACAGCAGTATACTAGTATCTTGATTGCTATAGGCATTAGCTACTAAAATTATAATGCATCAGCATTCAAGCAACTGTATCAAAAGTGCATTTTGTTAATAATCTATGGCAACTAGTTCATTGAATGTGACTTTAGGTGTTAGTATTTTACTTTATTTCAAACCTTTTTGCTTTCAAGAATCTATCTGTGAGATGGTTCAAGACATAGCAGAAGAATAACATTATAAGAAAATGCAATTTACAATCACAAACAAAATGCAGTTATGGATTTTTGTTGATGGCCCCGATTTTAAAAAGATAGAAAATCCTTAAATTTTATAGCAAAATAGTTTATATGAAATAAATTAAATTTTTGTCTGTTAAATATCCTATTTTCGTCAAACGAATTGTATTTGTAAATTTTATAAAATTAAAATTTGTAGCAACATATAAAAACAAAGATCTCAAATTGAATAGTACATAATTTACACTACATTGATAAAAAGTGTTTGTTACTTGTTTGTTAGTTTGTTTATTAAACTACAGTAACAAATTAATTTTAATTATAATATCTGTTTGTATAAAATAATTAAATAAATAAATACAAAGTTATAATTAAGAAAGTTTGTCATTACACTTACATAATTCCAGTGGATAGCAACTTTACAAATGCACTGCATATCCATATATAAACAATGTATATATATATATATATATATATATATAACACAGCAAGTTTCTGCTGAAGGGATACATTAATTCATTGTTTTACACCGTTTATCTCTGTGTTTTATGGCTTAATGGATGTAAAGCATCCTGAGATTTAGAAATCGTTAGTCAAAGCTGCTTTTACTGAGAGTGATTACTCTTAGTAAAACAATTTGAATCATTAAAATATTGTTTTAATGTAATCTCAGTAAAAGGATAAACATGATTATGTTTACTATAAAATTTCTGTGGTAGGCAGCAAGAGCCTACACATAAGAGGTACACATAACACCACAGCCCCTGTGGTGTTCTTTGTAGAGCTGAACATCTCAACTTCAGTTGGGTTTGTTGTGCCAACATGCAGCAGTGAGTTTAGAAAAGTGAAGAAGGCAATAGGAAACCACTTCACTCCTCCCTCTTCTTTGTAAGCCTAACATAGGGTGCTTGGTATCTTGAGAATGACTCAACTATTTTTAGGAGTGCCTTTCATCTCTTATCAAGTTCCCAGCAATCTTTTTTATGATACCGTACATAAATATATGTCAAATACACATAAGGGGTAGGTAAATAAAATTATTTTATATTTTAAGCAGTTTTGACTATGGAAGTAATTAGTAAATAAAAAATTTCAGTAATATTCCATGAACTGAACCCAACGTTTTTAACTTCAGTGATTTATAGGAACTGGTTATTAAATGTGGCTTTGATGACTGGATTACTTTACACTATTCAGTTTCTATGATACTGTTCCCTAAGACACTTCAATCTTGAAACCATTCGGTTATAAGAAAATGCAGGTTATCATCTTACTCAGAATCCAAATTATATTATTTAATTACATACTTAAGAGATTTTCTGGGATCCTGGGTGAGCAGTACACTACCCCAGTTAGATAGCCTTCTCTGGGTTGATTATCCCACTTCCTTATATATTTCTTCTTCCTTAGACAAATTCCTAGAGAATTTGATTGGCTACCACCTACAGTTCCATCTGCAATGTCATGATAGTTCCATCTAGTAACTATCAGAGAAGCCACTTTTTATGTGGGGCTCATTGAGGTGACAACCCCAGTGAATAGTAATGATTTAATAATTTTATTTAATAACAATATTCAATAATTTAATAATAATCTTGTTATCATTTTTAGCTTAAATCTTATGTACTGTGAATTAATTGCAAAAATCTGACACCTTGGTTATTACTGTTTTGTAATCAATCATGATAACATTTTGTAGACTAAGCCAATATGTATGAATTAAAACTTTTTAAGTTAATATATTATTTAATAATATTTCGATATTAATTGATTATCATAATATATATTAAATAATAATAATAGCAACAATAATATTAAGGTAGACGGTATTTTCTAGATTATCTTTAAAAATCCTAATTAGTCATTTATTTGGAATTTTGCTTGTCATGAACAATTCATATAAAACATTACTGTGGGTTATTATATGATTTAATATAATGATTAACTATTTTTTTTTTAAACTTGCAAATGATTATTTCACTGGGATTTTAAATAATACAGTATTTTAATCCATAAATCATTTTAAATTTGATTTATTTTAAATCTCTTAATTCTGAAAACATTTACTTAATATCAAAAATAATTTTTATTAATTTCATTTAATAAAATTAAATAAACAACCATTTTGCTAGATAATAACTTTTCATGTAAATTTATTTATATGAAAATTAAAATCATATTTAATTAAAGGAACGATTTATAAACAGTTTTGTACAACTAATATAAATAAAAATGGAAGTAATCATAATTTTATGTCTATAATTAGAACTCTGATGTTATTTGTAAAAATTTGACTGGCCTCTATTTTTTTTCTTAAATAAAAAAAACATAACATTACTTTTATATCAATAGAATTTTATTTAGAATTGTGTGTAAATTAATCTAAATATAGTAATTTGATAAATGTAATTTTAATTTTCAAAACGTTACACTGATACAATCCGTAAACATCTAGTAGCTAATATTCTATTGTTTATTCTTAATCAGTTCGTACACAATTTGGCCCAGATTCTATTTTAAAAAATATTTATTCACTGGATAAACTCAAAGAATTATGTAAACAAAATTTTGGAACAAATGGAAAATACCTAGCCTGACCAGAATTTAAAACCAAAATCAATATGAAGGAATTTAAGATATGAAAACTTTATCACGGAAGTCAACATGTTTAATAAATTACTGATTCATCTATAAAATCTCTGACCAAATTATTTCAAATTAAATTAAAAAAATTTCTTTTCAAAACTATTATTACTTTGTTAGCGAGGTTTTTAACTGTCTTTTTTTAATTTCTAATGTACTTAGTTACATAATTACATAGTTCTAACATACTTAATTAACTTTTCATTCATTTTTTTTCATATTCACCTGCCTAGGGTACATTAGATTGAGTTATTTCCATATATGTTCTTTTCTCTTCTTCCAATATTTTTTCATTCTTTCTGGGGTGGTTTCCTTCTTTTTTCTAACATCTGGGATCACATTTGGCTGAGATTTTTTCATGAAACCGTTAGGTCATTGTTTTTAAACCTGAAAAACGATTTCTGATCTTTTGTTTGTCAGTGATGTTTTCATGGATCTTTAGATCTTTCACACCTTCTTGAATGTGTTTGAACCAATTTGTCTTGATTTTTCTGTTCGTGAAGTAGTCAAAAATTTGTTTAGTCAGTCTGAATTAAAATTTAAGGAGTATATTTTTATCAAGTATCAGGGAGTAAAATTTCTGTTGGACAAACAATTAAATAAATAAATAAATAATATTTTATTCATATTGATATGACATTAGAAGCTGTTTTTTCTTTTCTTCTTGTGTTGTGAGAGTTTTTAAATTTTCCTGTATAGTTCTTTGTTTGGTATCTTTTTTGTTTTGTTGTTTTGGAATTTCGGCCGAAGGATTTTTCTAATCTTTTTTTAACAAGTTTCTTTATTGCTTGTTGCAGTATTTATTTTTTAATTTTGTGATGCTGATTTGATGAAGGAACAGATGAAAAAGCATATTGAGGCTGTAATAATAAAAATAAAAAGTTATTTGACCTCTTGTTGTGAAGGTATACATCTCATCCATATTCTTTTTGAATTCTACATTTTTTCTTACCAGATATTTGGGTGGAAAAGTGTTCTAGAGTCCTAGGAGTAGTTAAGTGTCTAACTATTATGGTTAGGAAAAATATCCCTCAGAAAAAATGTCCCTCTGTGGTGTATCATCCGTTCCTCTTTTCTCAATTTCCCTTATTCGTTTTATCTTTTCCTTTCTTGAATGGCATGGGAATTATTTTGTGCACTGCTCTGGTTCTATCTTTATGGTATCATGCTGACACCTTCTAGTAGTTGGCATGGCAGCTACTTTTTTTATAGAGTTGAGTTGGATAATGACCTTCTACACTTTTGGAACTGTCTTCTCAAGTATTCAAATGTTATAAAGGACCTTATTTTTCTTTAAGGCTTGTGCAAAAAATTTAAAAAAATATAAAAATTTAAATGTCTTACACAAAAAAAAAACCATGTAATAAAAAATAACAAAAGAAAAAGATAATTTTAACACAATTACTGGATTAAGGAAGTAATAAATTTAATTTAAATAATACATCATATAAAAATAGTAATTTCATTATACATCATAGATACAGTAGAAAGATAATTAATTTTATTTCAATGACTGATAAAGTAAACAACTCTCTTTACAATTCTAAAATTTGAATGTATTTTTTATTGAAATAGCTTATTTAAAAATTCTTCTGAAGAAATAAAAATCTTTGCAAAATGATGATGTCAAAAGAAAAAAAAGCATTAAATGATAGATTTTTTAAATTTATTTAAATAGAGTGAAATATTTGAAATTGTGACACTATTTTTTTACACAGGTATTCTTTCATTTTTTAAATTTTTCAGTGCTACTACTTCTGAAAAACACTATACATAACGTCCATTGCTATAACATTTCAGTTAAACGTGAGTTCACATGATACAAAAAAGTTATATAAGATACACAAAAATTTCAGAATTATTCTGATGATTAATAAGCATCCTGTACTGGAGGCTTATTGGGAAAGGTGAAGAGTGAGGTGGTTTCCCATTGTTTTTTATTTATTTTATGAACTTATTAGCACTATAAGTTCATTCTGTTTTTGAGGTACCATCCCTTCAATGTCTCCTCATCATTCATCCAATGTTTTCAAATATTTAGTAGAATTAATCTCTCTTATAGACAAATAACAATCATATTAGATTTCATAATGAGTATAAGTTAAACAATTCTGAGAGGAGATAGATTCATCCAATAAAAATATTTTCTATCTATTTATTGATACAATAATAACAAGTTGAAGCTAAATTATATTTATTATTTTACTTTTTTTAATGATAAATGATACAGAATAAAAAAGCCAACCCTGGCCATAATTTGACCCTAGTACCTCACAGATGAAAGGCAGAAATGCTTCCACTGCCATGGAGGACGACTGTATACATTCTTATTCATAAAAAATTGAATAATCAAGATTTTAGGTTTATTTGTACATAGCAGACCTCGAAATGTCAAGAAATAAAACAATTTAGAAAATCATTCTTTATCAAATAGCAAAGACTTTTATCTTTCCTACACTATAACAGCCAGGAGGTAAAAACTAGTTATGGTCTCCAATATTTACAGCTATGAGTTATTGACATCAATCTTTATTGAAAATAAATAAATTATGTCATCTTTTTTATACCATTTCTGGCATTATTTTCATTGGGACTTTTGATGCAAAACATGTGTTTATGTAGTGAGAACAATCTAAATACATTCAGTTAATGGAGTAAAACAGAAAATACTCATTGCATTTCTCTTTAAAATTTAGATTACTTATTTTTTTTAATTATTTTTATTTTTCTACCGGTTATTATAGGTGTACTCACAACGATCGCAAGTGCATTTTTATAAATAAATCAAGACTGAAAGTTTCTGGATCTTTCTTTCCTATAATGAATGACCTTAGCAATTGAAAAATATATTGACTTTAATTCTTATTAATGAGCACGTAATTATATCACAATTGTCATTATTCTAATTATAAAAGGTAAAATGTTATTTAGTTATAAAAATATAGTATTATATATTTATTATTATATGAAATACATGACTGATGTAATAGTTTCCAAATGTTACAACTATCTGCATATGATATAAAAAAACAATAAGGTTCAACCAAATTATCATATTTTATAAATGACCTTTCTTTTTAATTTTAATTAGTCACATTAGAAAAATTGAAAACATTAAGAATTTTTACTCCCTTTAAACAACAAATATACAAGATATTATCTATAAGTTATCGTTTATCAGTTATTTTGTCATTCAGGAAGAAAAATAATTATAATCTTATATGCACAATTATTGTAAATGATTCCATCCTGTATCGGCTTGTTTTATAATTAACCTTTTAATAAATTAAAATTTACGTGCTGAGTATTTTAATTTTTATGTTTCAATGAAATTCATTAATGTTATCATAATGCTATATTTTTTTTTATTTTGGTAGATGGTTGATTTACCACATAAGCTTGAAGCTTATTGTACATGGGAATATAGAATGGGAATTTGTTCCTAAATCAAAACCTTCTGAATAAAAGAATGAAATGTTACCACTCCTCCACAAAGGTTTGTGGATTGTATTAGTTCAAGACAGACATGTTCTAATAAATATTTACGGACAGGCTACTTAGAATAGTAAATTATTTTTACGAACCTTTAAATCTATTACTGAATATTAGAGCATGGATTTCATAATAATTAGAACTTTTTCAAAATATATATTATTATTCATAATCACATTTTCTCTAAATTATTGTTTGTTAAATTCTTAAATATATTTTAATTTAATCTTTTTTTTTATCTTTCTTGACTTTTTTGTGTGGCAGATCCATTCCCATAATATGACCATCAACACCCATATGTATTCATCTCACCCATATGTATTCACACATTTACCGGTACCTTTACACTTACATGCCAGATGCTGTAGCATCTCTGCAGAGTACTGTTACTCTATAACCTGGTATTACATAAAATAAGTAAAAAAGAAGTCTTTATATCATCAATGTTTTTTTTTTCTAGTAATTACACTGTTATTTCTTTACAATTTGAAGTGATTTGATTGAAATTTTTTTGTTCTTTTTACTGGGTTTCTTTGTATTTTGTATTAATATATCAAATAAAAATGAGATTCATTTCAATAAATCTTTCATATTTCCTTTTGTTTTTCAAATCATACCTTTGGGAATTCATTTAATATTTTACCACAATGATTTGGATTCAAAAATGTCAAACTTAAAACTTTTCGATTAGAAAGAGGTAAACACTTAACTGTTGAGTTATTCTGTCTTAAAGTTTTGTTATTAATTAGACATTAGGATATTATTAGGGCAAATACAGTATACACAGAGAAGTAGGAAACTCAGTTATATTTACATAACATTAATCTCTTATATTCGAGAAGAAAAAAAGTTTTGTGAATTTAACTTTGAATTTATGACTTTCTGATGACACAATACAAACAGTAATGTAGACTAATGATATTCTTTATTTGTTACCTGCCTTTTATTTCTTAGTCATTAATTTCATTAAAAAAAATTCCTGTCTCTATATCATTGATTAGTAAAAAGTGAACGTAAGTCAAATTTAAATAAGTAAAGTATGCTGTATTTTAATCTTTAACAAGCATTAATACTTTAATATAAAATTTCAAGCTAAATTATCATTCAGTGTTGATGTACAGAAATTTGAGTAGGACTAGAGGCTATAGCTTGGTGACTAAATACTGGCCATTAAAAGACTATTTTTATCCGTATACATTTTTTTTTAGAAGTCAATACTTGATGACAATCAATATTCTTAGACGACCCAATACCAAAAGTAATATATGTGAAATTCTCTGTAATCATTTTTCAGAGATTTTTATTATTAGCTCTTAATAATTTGTTATTTTGAAAAGATTAGTTACATTTCATTAGTAATAGTTAACTTTTAATTTTTTTTACCTCTGGGACCACCTGAACATCTGAACTGCAACAAAGAGGAAATTGTCTAAGAGTTACATGGACAAGGAATTGTTGGGTGTTGATGATTAAACACATGACAAAATGGAGAAGTTGTACCCTCCTGACTTTCAACAAACCATAGTCCAGAGAAAATAAAGGCTAGATTCCATCCATTTATCCTGACTCCATTGCGTTGCTTGGAGGTCAGAGATTCAGACATATAGTGGAATGATGTACAAAGAAATAATCTGTGTGTGGTGAGCCATTATATCCCAGTGACCCGTGCAGGAATGTAACAATTGACATACCTGCCTGTGTCAATTGTTATGGGCTCCACTCGGCAAAGTCTCAGAGTTTCCCTACTTGTAAGCAAGAAGTAGCTATTTAAGAGTTTAACCTACAAAAAGTCAGCTATTTTGAAGCTAGGAAAATTGTGCTCAGCAGAATGCTAAGGATCACGTCTTATGCACAGGTTACTGTAGTTCCTGTAGCTTTCTTTAAACCAGAAGATGTATTCTTTCAACTCACACCAGCACTGGCTAGTATGGTCAAATGTATCATCAATGAAAAATTGGAGGATTGACCAACCAAAGAAAGTGACCCAAAAACACAACAGGTTGTAACACAACCTAGGAGTGAGCGAGCCTTCAACCAGTTGAAAGGGAAGGAAAATGAAGCCAAAATGCAGAAGAAATCTGAAAATAATGCACCGATGCTAAAAGTTGAAATAGAGAAAATGCCCACTCAGGGATCCAGCAAAGGCGAGATTAAGATATTAGAAAAAGAGGATATTGGACAAACAGCCAAAAATGGAGCCCCTGAAAGCATGAAGACCTTTAAGAGGGTGAACATTTCAGTCACACCACACACTTTAGCGGGAAGTGCATCAAGTCTCAACTCTGATGCATTGCTCACTGCACCATTGGATACAGTATCATTTGATGCCAGCAGCAAAATATTCTGTGTAATTCCTGCAGACGTCCAAAAGGATCCTTCTCTGAGGCTTCAGGCACCTTGGAATTTGACGTCAAGACCATCAGGAAGATGGAAAAAGAAGAAAAAAGGATGAATCTAGGTGATAAAAAATAAGGATGTTAATAGTTTTATGAGTTTTTGATGAACTTAATGGAAGGATATATTTTTTTAATAATTCTATGGCTTTGTGGCTGTTTTGATAGAGTTGACAACATTTTTCAGAAATGGATTGTGTGTTTTTAAATGGCAAGGACCCTACTTTTGTCATCTTATGTACTTTTGAGGTTTTTAATGTACTGTGACAATTCTATTTCTGGATGATCTGTCTGACAAGACTAGTCTTCTGACTAGTTTGCTAATATTTTTATTTTTTTATCAGGGAGAAAAAATTTTTTTTTTGTTTTGGTTGGAAAAAGGGTTAATGACCATAATAGTTGTGCCCGTAACACCAAAAAAAAAAAAAAAAAAAACATGAAAAAGATTTTTATTTCAACAGGATTTTTTTATTAATAAATCAGCTATATTTTTTTAATTACCATTTTTCTTCATGCAAGGAGAAGTATTATTTTTAATCAAAACTCCTCAACAAAACCTTTTTGCCCTTCAAAAAACAAAAAATAGCTCTCTGATGATCTTTTTGCAGTAGTGTGGTAAAAAAAACAATGTTTATTTTAGATTCAATTTTAAGAAAAATTGTAATTTTGACTTTATTCAGTTACCTCAGCCACTCTATCTACTGACTTTTTGTGCAACTCACATACATCAAGCAATCTCTGAACATTTTCATAGGCACAAAGAACGCTAACAAAGAAGCAACTTCCTTACTGGCTACAAAAGGTGACACAATATGACCAACAATACTATGCAGTGTAATCTCGATGTTCAACACTCCAATTTTCTTCTTCTTGAATAGCTGTGATGATTGTAAATCATTAACAGTTTCAACAAACAGTCCAATAGCTGTCTTTCTGTTCTCCGCTACCGGTCCTCCAGCAGCTTCTGTGATCCCCCGAGCTATCACATATGGACTAATCTTGCCTAAATCTCCTTTTTTCTTTTTGATAACCAAATATATTGGTATCGCTACACTGCTTTTCAGTCCAAATTTGGTTAATTCCATCTTTTCTGTACTCGTAATCTCTGTTCCTTCCTTTGCTTCGCTTGTGAAGACAAAGGATCTCCTGGGCAAGGATTTTATGTGAACTGACCCTCTGCCACAAAATGTGTGGAAGTAGAAATTTCCTTAGAAGAAGATTCGCCAGTCAAGATGTCACAAGGTTCACGGGTGGAGAGGCAGTTGGGCAAGCCCAGATCACTGGTCCTGCCTGGTTTTCCCAGTTACAGATTTAACCCCGGCTGGGGAGTCAGATCGACCTGACTCACTATATCGACATCCCAGGACTTGCATGTAGCAGTAAGGGCTCTTATACCCTTACCCATGGGACAGTACCTGCCAAGGGCCAAATTGACTGACTAATGTTGAGTGGCACAAGACTTCAGTAGAGCAAGTTCGCAACAGTTCTCCCTCAACCCGGTTCCCATTAGTGGGAGGTGAGATGAGCACTCTCCATTCGCACTCTGCCTAACATCAGCAAAAAAACAGATCGCAGTCATGCCATCTGACCGCTGCAGCAGCAGCAAAACCACGACCAGCTCGAGTCCACAAATCCCGTACTCCACAGGTGAACTTCTGAGCAATATCATAGCGACATTGGCCAATATAAGTGAAAGTACAAAAGTACCATGTTATTGCCCACCATGGACGTATGCATAGATGTAAATGCATGGTTGTGGAGGTGGATTCTGTCTGGGGAATTTTTTTTTTTTTTTTTAATATTAAACTAGTGCATTTCATAGTTATTTTTTAGTTCATTTCCAAATTATTATTATTCTTTTTTAATTCTTGTGTGTAAGTTTGATTTTTACATTGATCAAATATTGCTTTATAATACTTCACAAAAAAAACATATTTTTTTTTTTTAAATGCATGTACAATATTGATACCTGTTTAGAGAATTTTAAATGTTATATTGAAGTGATATCCACAATAATTTTGATCTATCAGAGTACATGATTTGATTCAGAGGGGGATTTTTGATTCAGAATAAAATCTAATTTCTATCTGAAATGAAAATGTTTTAATTTCAATTAGATATTTTAAAACTGATTTATATATTTTAATCTTTACCCGTTTTTACCCTGCAACAAAATGGTATTTTGCCAAATTAGCCAAAACTGGATGTCATAATATAAAGTAGTAATTACATTCATAACATTTTTAACACAAATTTCTCTTGGCAAAAATTTCTTATTATCAATTCACTTGATTTTCAGTGTTTTTCCTTTACATCATATATGAAAAGCCTTCTATGATTTTAATCTTTCTATTTTAACTACTGTCCATGAAATATAAAAGTTAGATTTCTTATAAATATTTTAAAGATTTTTTGAAATTATTAGGTTTATATTGGTTTACTATATCATGGATACCAGTGTTCTTTGGTGGTTGGGTTTCAATTAACCACACATCTCAGAAATAGTTGACCTAATACTATACAAGAATATACTTCATTTTCGTTCATATATATCTTCCTCTGAAGTAATACCTTATAGTGGTTCCAGAGGCTAAACAGAAAAAGAAAGAGGTTTCTTTTTCTGAAAATAAAGAGGTATAAGATGACTTATTCTAAGCATTAAACCTATCCTTTTTTTACTACCACTTGATGTGTACCTTGTTTTGCCATCTCTTTGTAATTTTATTAACTGAATTTGCCAACTTGTGATTTATTTTTATGTTTGTGATTTATTATACTTATATTTATGTCATTTTTATTATTATATTTAGTTAGTTTAGTATAGTTTATTATTATATTTATGCCATTTTTATGTTTATAATACTGTAAACATAAAGATAAATCACAAGTTGCTAAATGTTTTTTATTATTATCATTCTGTCAGATAACAGTTTTTTTTAAAAATTCTCTCATGTATAGTTCATTGTTTTTATATAAAAGTTAGGAATGAGTTTTCATCTTTTTAAGGGAATACATTAATGCTGTGAAGTTTAAAAGAAATCATACTTATGTATGCATAATAAGTTTTTTTAATCTTATAGTCTTCAGTAAAACTATCCAAAAAAGTCATTTAAATAACTTTTAAAAAAAGAAAAAATATAACTAACTTATTTTGACATAAAATATGATGAAAAAATTAGCTACTTTCAAATCAGCTAACTAACAAATTTAAGTAGTGTTAAAAATGCTTCACATTACCTTGAATGAGAAATTTATGTACTAAAAAAAATTACCTTCCAATTAATATTTTTCTGAACTCTATGGAGTAATGGTATCATGTTAGCTTTATATCCAGAAAGTTTTGGGTTCAAATTCTGGTTAGGGTTGACCACTTTTATCCATATATTTTAATCGATAGAGAAGCTTATAGAATCAGAAAGTAAATTTGCCACAAAAATTTAAACGACTCTTTTAGCGTTTTGATCGACAGTCTAAATTATTTCTCCTGTACATTGTAATATACAAATTGCTCTTCAAATCAATCTTTTGCATAAGGTATCCATTAGCAGGGCATCATAGAAATCATACATTTCCAGCTGACAGTCCTTCCATTAGTAATAAACAGTAGCCAGTTAAAGCACAAATAAAATTATTCTCAGACTTATGTATTTTCACAATTAAGGATAAAACATCAAAATTTAGCGCTAATATAAAAAAAACTTTCATCTTATCAGAATCATTAAGTTATAAACAAAACTGTATAATACTGAAGCAATAAGATTAATCCAAAACCATCAAATGGACTTATTTTATATCAATATTTGTATATATATTTTTTTCAAAATTTAGATTCAGTTTTAGAAATAAACTAAAAATTTAATATGTTTTGAGATAACTGCTAGAAATTATCTCTTCAAAACATAATTTCAGCATAACAGTTCAGGAAATAATTAATAAAGGATACTAACCTACGGGTAATGAAGACACATGACTCACATCCAACTGATGATGGGTGTAATATTTTTTCATATTACTGTCTATTTTGGTTATGTAAATCAAAGATAAATTTTGTCCTACTATGTGCCAGAGTAAAAAAGAAATAATATCTGTGTTGATTCTCTTAAGCTATTACTAGTTATTATTCTTTTTTTTTTGGAGAAAAAAATTGTCAACACTTTATTAAATACACGTTAAACATAATTAATTACAGATCATTTATAACATTGTGTGTTCTGTGTAAAATGTTTTCAGAATGTTTGAAGAGTAAGGAAAGAAATTAATAATTAGACAACGATCAAATAACTCATTAAAATAGGTCAAATAAGATGTACAGTATTGTAACAACCTAGCAGTAACTAAGCACATATCCTATTGCATAAAATTTTAACTTGCATGATGAATTAATAAAAAAAGAGGGTTGAACTAAACAAAAATTTTACTCATGTATTTTTTAATTGAATATATAACATTGGAAATAAAATTAAAATATGTTTGAAAATAAATTTCTTAAAATTCCGAAACCCCACCAATTAATATTTATTAATTTTTACTATTTCAATCAATTGACTTGAATTGTTTTGAAATATTTTTCTATAAATAAGATATTAATTGAGTAGGAGCAATTTTCCCCTTGCAATAGGGTATGAAATTCTAACCTCTACCTTAAAAACTGGAATTATATAATTATTTGTAACTGTTCACTGCTTTACCCTACCTAGTTAAGAATTATATACCAAATGGGCGAGCTACTGAAAAGTCAGTTTCTTTAATTACTAATCAGTAATACAAAACAATAAATAAAAAAGTTTTTTTATCATTACATGTTTAACATACATCAATGGAAGTGTTAAAAATAAACACCATCTGCCCTATGAATTCGTGGCCGCATTTAATTACAGAGTTATATACAGGTTGATTCAAAGAAACGGGAAATTTTGAAAGTTGTATTGGTAGCCGTGGGCGATTGGTACCACTTGATAAGTGGCGCCAGCCTCTCTAACCTAACCTGCCATTTAATTGTCATGGATCCTTGGAGTAATTTTTATTTCTTTTGTTCTTAGTGACTGTTATTTCTGCTACATTTGAATAATAAGATTAAAATTCTGTTGCAAATAGTGAAATATTCAAATTGTGAAATACATTTCAAATAGTGAAATACATCAGTCTTCGTTTACAGAAAGGATACATTATCATCAGTGTAATGTTTTGACTTCACTAAAGGTTAATGGTGTAAAAAATTGATTTTAATTACATAATGTTTTTCCTGGTAAGATTATCCACGGGTTTACATATTTATAATTAACAAAGTTTTGGTTTTCTGTAAATCTTCTCATGTTGATAAAATTTCTAAATATAAAAAATGAGCTTTGCCAATGCAGTAGGTAAAATTAATTTTTTTTTAATGCCCAAGAACTGTTTTCAAAAACTAAAAACCTACAACTAAATTTGATTTTCAAACAATCATCAACAATTTTAAAGCAAAAAAAAAAAATTATGAAGCAATAACAAATTTATATAATTAGACTATTTAAAACAAAAATACTGAAAAAAAGCTGACAGTAGAGTTGGAGGACTTTCCCGTGACGCGGCTAAAGCCGCTTTCCGGGAAAGTCCTGTAACTGTGGGTTGTTTCTGATGGACGGTTTACACACATAACTTAATTAAAAATATTTATAATTTTATATAAATATAATTTTTTTTTTCGTTTATTTAATACAATGATTCTCTAACTAAAGTACAGCACATACAGTAGTATTTAATTTGCGCGGATTTGGCGATAGTAGCGGCAACCGTCGGCACTAACTAAACTAATGTAATTTTACAATTTACATAAAACAAATTTTGCTTGTACGATCGGCAGGCAGTAGTTCTGAAGATATAAAATGATTTAGAGGCCAACATCGAACACGCGCGCGCGCGTACATACGAACATGAACCTTCAGAAAATTACCGTCCGGTTTTTTGAGTTCCTTAGGTGTCAAAACGTCAAGATCCGGTGAAAACCGCATATGCCCAAATTGGACCGATTACAATACTTCCCTTCTACAGCTATATAACTCTGCTATAGCGTTAGACGGGAAAGTAAAATAAAAACAACAGAATGTCACTGTGATATGTTTTGACTGCAAGATTTTATTGTTTTTTTGTTACTTAAAAAAAAACACACACAATTTAGAAGACATCAGAAACAGAGAACATCGATCAATTTATCAAAAGAATTATTTTAACCCGGAATGTAAAATGCCTTATTTTCTTTATATTTTATACGTGATTTCTATGTAAGCCATTTGCGTAAAATAAGCCCTTAGTAATAAATTTCACTTTTCCTGTTATCAGTGTGTTATTCTGAAATACATCAGTGCATAATATCTTCTTTTTTTTAATGAATAAACTTTATGTTATTGTTGTGTATTCTTCATTCTTTTAACCGACGGTTATGTGAACAGTCAAAACTGTCAAATTTGGGCGGTTGAAAATCCTAACGCTTTACAAGACAAATCTTTGCATCCTGAAAAAATTGGTGTGTGGTGTGCGATATCTCGTCATCGTATAGTCAGACCCGTATTCTTCGAAGAGGCAGTAAATGGTGAAGTATAAAGGAATATTGTGCGCCAATTTGTGTCCCTCCTGGAACCTCAAGAACGGTATTGCTGGTTTCAGCAAGACGGCGCTACATGTCACACGTCTCGAGAAACCGTGGATTTTCTGCAAGAGTTCTTTGATGATCGAATAATAAGCAAGGGTTTATTGGTTAACTGGCATTTCTCCCGCCACCACCCCATTCGGTCTATGCCCTAGAGCATAGACCAAATGTCAGTGCCAAGATACGGCTACTGTGCCTCTAAAACAGTTTAGCGACCTCGTTACCTAAAAGCTCCTAGTGAGCTACCTATCAGCGTGAACGGATTAAGCAGGGTGCTATTTACCACCCGCTTATGTGTCCCAACTGCTCACTTGTCAAACTAAATCTAGATCTGGGAGGCGCACCCCTTGTTATTAATTACTAAAAGTCATTAAAGTTAATAAAATAAAAGACAGCAATTTAGACTGTCACGCCTCGGTCGCTGTATCCCAGCTAGTGCCTGTCCACCATTTAAAGCGCTTGAAGCTTGTATCTGGCAGGTGGCCAGCCATTATCTCAGGAAAGCAAGGGCTTATGGCCTCCAAGGTCCCCAGACCTCACACCTGACTACTTTTTGTGGGGCTATATTAAGTCCGAGGCCTTCAAAAACAATCCTCGCATTATTGATGAACTTAAAATCAATATTACAGACTTAATCACGAATATTTCCAATGCCACTCTTAAAAAGGTTTCTGCTAATATGCTGAAAAGTGTCCGTGCATGTATAACCGCAAGGGGTGGGCATTTTGAGCCTATTCTTTAACAATTATGTAAGTAATAGCTTTTTATAAAATCTCTTTTGTAAGTAACAAATACATTTTTTTATTCCACCTAAATTTCCCTTTCTTAAATTACATTTAAAATTGGGTAACAGGACTAAAAAATCACTCTGTATATTAAAATAATTATAAATAACAATACAAAATTATTACCTGACAAAAAGGATAAAATATACATAAAAAATGAACATTCACCTATACTCAAAAAATTTTAAAAAAATATATAAAAAAAGTAGCTTAACACCTGTATATGCTACTAATAACAAATTAATTAAATATATTAATAATAATTTTAATAATAAATCATATGATAATGATTCAAAATTTGATAAACAGGGAGTATACAATCTTGTTTGTGATGATTGCGACTTGATACACGTGGGTATGACCAATCGCAAATTTTCCATACGTGATAAAGAGCATAAAAAAGCATTAAGAATAATATACCAGAAAATTCTAACTTTGACAAACATATAATAGAATACAATCATACATACAATCATAATAATTTCATGAAAATCTTAGATATTTCTAATTTGGAAAAATATAATATATATATATATATATATATAGTAATAATAAAAATTTAATTAATGAACAAAAATTTTTTAAAGACGATATATTATTTAAAAACATTTAATATAAATATACAGAAATAATAATTTAATCAAATAATTATGTCTTTGATAGCATGGTTCCGTTTGATTTTATTTTAATCCACCAGAGTACATGTATATTCCTTCAGTATACATATAGGACCGGAACAGCATCACATTTTTTAATTTTAACTATGACTATTAAACTTTGACTTTAATGCATTAATTTTAACTCCTGATGATGGCTTCCAAGTAGCCGATAGATATAGAGAACGTGTCAACTTGCTGGTAAGATGGTTTATATTTGTTAATTTTTTTTTTTTTTTTTTAATAAAATTATTTGCTCTGATGTAATTTAATAAAAATTGAAAGAATTCATTTTTAACATCTATTTGTTATAAATTTTATATTTTTTGAATAATATTATACCTTTCTTTACCGTAAAGTTGTTTATAAATATTCGTATAACGGTAGAATTCCTAGTACTTTAATATTTAAACATCTGACAAATAATATTGCTCCCCCATAAATGGAATGTCAGTTACAGAAGATACATATCTAACCTTGTCATACTACACATAATGGAGTTACGAGTAAACATTGCTTCTTCTAGAGAGAAAAAGCTTCGTTTAGGAAAAACAAAACTGTGTCAAGGACTAAATGTTTTTTTGAAACGGGAGTAAGAGGTATATCTAGATAATGGATTCATGACGTAAATTAGATTTGTAAGAAATTTTATCAACTTTTTTTTAAAGGGACCTCAACGTAAGCTTGTTGTTTTTCCATACTGAATTGAAGCTATATATATTACACATTGTACATTTACACCTATGTAAAGCGTCTTAACGTACTAAGAAACCAGTCAAGAAATTATTTCTCTGACAATAATGATGTTTACTATTCTATCCCTGTGGTGAACAGAATAAAGTTATTATTTTTACGGCTGAATATTACCTGCATTTCGATAGAATTACAATATGACATCAGATCGTATACTTGAATTAGTGAAGAAGGCGTGGGAAACTACTTTATTATTCACTTTCCCTTGTAACCCTAACATTAGATGCTTATTATTGTTAAAGATGGCTGTCATTTTTGATATTGACTCGTATCAGATCACCTACAAACGTTTACGGGACATTGCATTTAATATAAATTTGCTGAGTTCTAAGGTTCAAACTTCCTAGTAAAGGCAGTTATACTTTTATACGGATTTGAATACTAGATCGTGGATATCTGTGTTCTTTGCGGCTGGGATTCAATTAACTACACATCTCAGAAATGGTCGACCTTTTTTTTTTTTTTTTTTTTCATTACTCCCCTGGGCCGGTCGGACTGGTTGGTATTGCGCCACCCAGGGGAATGTCTGGTAACTCTAACGAGCCTCTCCGCCTACCGGCATGGCAGGTCGGCTCGCCGGTGTCAGCTCTTTTGAGTGATTTTCTGTTTGCCCATTTGGAAACCACGACATACCTCGAATAGCCGTAACGTGGCACCGGGTCTTTTCTTACTCTTCTTCTTCATCAGAACTTATCTAAACCCTTGGAGTCCTCAGTGGATCATTGAGAACGACACACCTCAGCGTGCCGTCTCTCACCACTGAGGCTGTCCACCCTACCCTATTCTACACTAGTAACCTAGTCGCCTTTCATCTATATCCTTCTCTGTTAATACTGCTACTATAAATTCCGTAACCTTCTTCCAGTTTATTTCGCTCCTCAACATGTGCTCTAGGACCTCTGCTGGGCTCATACCTATTATGCCACAGTTCCTCCTTTTAATTGCCCACCTCTCGCAGCAGAAAAATGTGTGTTCTGCATTGTCAATTCTCTCACAGTACATACATTCTGGACCTGGCCTTCTTCCAACACGATGGAGGTACTCATTGAAATTGCCATGACCTGTAAAAAACTGCGTGATATGATAATTTAACTCACCATGTTCCCTGTCTAACCATAGTGCAAGATCTGGAATCAGCTCCTTCGTGCGTCTGGCTGGTCCATCCTCCTGCCATCTATTTTGCCATCTATGTCTGAAATGGTCAGAAATGGTCGACCTGAGACTACAAGACTACACTTCATTCACATTCTTACATTTCATCCTCATTCATCCTCTGAAGTAATACCTTACACGGTGATTCCGGAGGCTAAACAGAATAATACTACAAAAATTTTTTAAATCTTGTTTTGTCCAGATATTTCTGCCGTGCTTTCTCTAACCGCCTTTTTAGCTGAAAAAGGCTGTTTCTTTCTTTATTGTTCAATATACTGACCTTTGTATGAATTTAAAAAATTCTTTATACTTTAAAGGTTGTATTTATTTCCACCTAGAAGATGATTCTGGTACTGCTTAATCAAGTAAGAAACGTAAGTACCTCTAATGATAATTAATACTTCGAAGAGTTTTAATCCAAAACTTAAAAAATGTGGATCTAGCATAAGTACTAAGCACACTTGTACATAAGAAAGAACTGGTCGCCACCTAGCAGATGTTTTCAGAACTGACCATTCAAATGATATTCATTATATGTGACTTTTGTCTGTATACATATATGAATGATAACGAAATGTCGTCAAATTCGAAAACACAAAAACTCCCGTACCAAGTTTTTTTTAATTTTTTTATGTCAAACGGCTGTCGTATTTGTCATCTGCGACCCCAAAACCTCGCATAGCCGTTTTGCAGATTTTGCAATTTTTTATATCCGCACCCTTAATTTACCCTCATACGGTGGGATGTTTGCAAACGTAATGGTTGAATATTGTATTGTCACCCGACCTTATTAACTGTGCAAAATTTCATCAATCGACAATGTCAAGAAGTATGTTAAATTAAGGATGCAGGATTTGAGGACAAACATGATAAAAAACATTGTGAGTTAAAGAAAAGCAAGTGAAAAGAGAAGTTCGACAATGATGTTGAGAGATAGTACACACGTTAAAATTCTTATAAATCAATTTTTTTTGTTTTAAATAACTTACTCCGTACAAAATAAGTAAACTGTTTGTAAAAACCACAATATTGTATGATACCAACAATAATGTTATCGGGTCAAGATGTGAACCGGTTCCCGTAGCTGAATTTTATGATATCCAGTTTTAGCTAATTTGGTAATAGGCAGTTTTTTTATAGGATAAAGGCGTAAAGGAAGAAAAATATTAAAATATAGGAATCAGGCTGATTACAATAGAATCATTAGATTCAAAACATGAATATAGGGGCAAACTTTTCCTATCGATCAGACCAACTGGAAAAGCTCTCGAACCATGCCTCAATTAACATACTTCTTCCTGTTTAGTCTCCGGTAATTACCTTTTAGATAATACTTCAGAGGATGAATGAGGATGATATGTATGAGTGTAAATGAAGTGTAGTCTTGTACAGTCTCAGTTCGATTATTCCTGAGATTGTGTGGTTAATTGAAACCCAACCACCAAAAAACACCGGTATCCAAGATCTAGTATTCAAATCCGTGTAAAAATAACTGACTTTATTGGGACTTGAACGCTGGAACTCTTGACTTCCAAATCAGCTGATTTGGGAAGACGCGTTCACCAGTAGACCAACCCGGTGGGTCACAATTAACATACTAAAAATTTAGAGCCTCACTACCATTCCGTCATTTGTTTATAAAGAAAATAAAATTTAAGAACCTTTTTTTTTTCACTATTTGGCTGTAAATCGATAAATATTGATTTTACAGAAAAAAAATCATTTGTCAAAAATGTAGAGCGAAAAATTCTATACAAAAAAAAATCTATGGACACATTCCGATCAGATCAAATATAAATGAGCTAGCATAATTAATAGTAGTGCTCTATAAACTCCCTATGCCGAGTGATATGAGGTACCCGGCAGCACCGTTTCAACACACGCGCGCACTAAACAAAACCTATAACTTTTGATCTACGATAGATAATGCAAAAAATGAAAATGAAATCGATAAATTATACCTAAAAGAATAACTTTTGGTAAATTTAAAAGAATTTGATACATTTAGAAATAACATATTACGGTACAATATTGTCAAGTCGAAGTATTTTCAGATTTCTTTATTAAAAGCCTGCAAATAAAAACCAAATTAAAAAAATTAAAAAAGAACTATGCGATTATATTCTTAAGGTTACCTTAAGGTTACCTTTGCGAATGTTATAAGTTTCGTAGCAAAATATATTGTCATTTTTTTAAATATTAATAATTTTAAAATTATTATATTTCAAAAAACGTATTTTGGGAGTTTTACTAAGTATAAAAAACCAACCATAACTTACTAAAATTTAACGAAATAATTATTAAACAATAGTAATAGAGAAAGATATTTACTTTTAGTCTGTTATATCAGTTTTACGTAAATTTTAATTTTTGACGTCGTTTTGTGAGAGTAATATTTTTAATATGTGTCAGTACGCACCAAACAGTGAAAATAGCAATATAAATAAATGTCTGTAAAAAGTAAAAAAAAAAAAAAAAAAAAAACAGATTTTTATATTAAACTTAGTTAAGCTATCCAGAAATATGTACTTTATTAATTACTAACTTTCGATTTCATTATTTTCTTAAAATTCTCAAAAAATTTAAGATAAAAATCGACTTTTTTTTGAAGTAACAGATCATTCTCACGTTTCTTTATGATTTTATGAAAATTTTACTGACGTTTTTTGGTGTAAAATTTTCCGTTCTACAACTTTTCTTTGAAATATTTTTCGATATTTAACTAGTTACAATCGAAAAACGGGACTGCGACACGTTTACACCGACTATAGAGTGACCTATTTTTCTAGATCCACCCGGATATCTCAAAATGTTTGTCGATTTTTAGTATGTTGAAGCATGCTCAAGGAACTTTTCACCTGGTCTGATTGACATGAAAATTGTGCCCCTATATTCATATTTTGAATCTAATGCTTCTACTCTAAATATAGATTAAAACATTTTCAATTCGGGTAGAAACCAACTTTTATTTTGAATTGAAATTCCCTCAACAAATGGAATTCTTTACTCTAAACAAGTATTGTGGATGATTTTTTTTTATTAATAAACCTTTTACCCTTGGGAATCGAATACAGAACCTTGTTTTAACGTCCAGCAATGAAAAATTAATGTTAATATTAGCATATAATTTATAATCTTCCTATTATATCTGACATTAGATCTTGTTTTCGAGTTTGGCTATCCAATTTTCAGATTTAACTTTTGTTTTTTCTGCGGACCTTTTTCATAATATGTACACTGTATCACGACTTTCAGAAATGTAAAAAAACTTTCCCAGCTACGCCAGTCAAGTCATACAGTACCTTGCACAACTTTTTAGCAATTTTTCTGACTGTGTGTGTGTGTGTGTGTGTGTGTGTGTGTGTGTGTGTGTGTGTGTGTGTGTGTGTGTGGGGCCGCTTACCTCCCCCCCCCCCCCCGACTAATGCTTTATCAGCTATTCCCAGGAGGGGCTGGTCGCCAGGGGTGGAGGTTTAGTCGGTAATGTGCAGGAATAAATACGCCTTTTTTTACTATCTTGTGGAACCTGTTAGCGAGTCCGATACTGCTTCAGTGCCCGTAAATGAAGTTCTTCCATCTCTTTAAAAAGCTTTTTAGCAATTCATAGATTAATGGTCTGAGTTACTTTTATAATAAAATAATTTCATCGGTTTTTTTTTTTAATATAAAAATGTACTAATCCGATTAGAAAACGTTTTTGGTAACCAAATCTTTTAAATTTATAAATGACATTATATGTAAATTGTTTAAAAATATTGAAAAAGTAAAGTATAACTTTTATGAAAGTAATGATAAATATTGCTTCTCATTTTGGATCCTAAATGTAATATAGATGCCAAAACCAATTTAAGTTTAATATCTTTTTAAAGTAATGAAGAAAAACACACAAAAAAAAAATTAATTTTAAAATTAAAGCCAAAGGACAACATATATTTTTTTTGTGGTCGGGAATAAATTTTAAGAAACGGTTTTCTACTTAACAAATTTGCTTACGTAAAGATTTTTTTAAAATCTACTACCCCTTCAATAAAGGGTTAAAATAAGAAAAAGAAAATTATCAAAAACACATTGCATTTTACGTCAAAAAATGTTAGACAATTCTTGGTAACTATACTTATGAAGTACAAACTATCAAAAAAATTTTGAAAAATATTTAAACTGAAGAGAAATAGAGCAAAAGAACAAACAAAAATCAATTTTAAGAGGTAGGGGTTGATTTTTTTTTTAAGTACTTTTTATTTATTTTTATTATTATTATTATTATTATTATTATTATTATTTATATAATAAAAAGGCATTGTATGTACCAAATCTGCTTTTAAAAACGTTTTTTCTTAAATTTCTCTGAAGAAAATCGAAATCGGTTTTTTGCAATAATCTCCCCACAAAAAACGGTTAATATGATCAATAGCCCATATATATAAACATTTGAGTAAAATCTGAAAAAAACTGGTTCGGTCAGCCCTAAAATACAAGGCCAAAAGCAGTGCGTCACACATAGGTACACATGTACGCCACACGTACGCGTGTTTTTTGTTTTTTTTTGGTCTGGATAAACTAACTAGGGCACCCTAAAACGTTAAAAATATGCAAAATATCCGATACCTACTTTTTGACATGATCACCATACTTTCCCCTTCAATACGGCTATTCTAGTTACATTCCACGAGAAAGTAAAAATTCTATTGTCCTATTTCACTAAAAATATCGAGTCAAATATATCTAAAAAGCTTTGTATGTTTTTAACTGTGTACAAAAGGAAACAACCTATTAAGGCACGAGTTAATCAACTTACCCACAAAAAAAAACCAGATTTGACTGGACTAAAATTTTGCATTACCTTCATTTAAGGCCATTTACAACGATTATTTTCACGACTTGAGTTACACCCTTTTATTTGAACAATGTTTTATTTGTATATATTGTTGAATAGATCTATTGTACACTATGTTTATTTATTTAGATATTCATTGGAACTTTTCAAATTAATTCAAGTTTGTATATATCATCATTCTTTATTTAATATATACGAAATAAAAAATTAATTTAATCCAGTGATATTAATTATTAAAGTAGATTATTAATTAAAGAAAGGTGTCAAGAGGTTATAAGCTATTTAAAAACATAATTTAACTTAACTCGTTCAAAACGTTATTCATTGTATGCGTTGCCATTAACTTAAACTTTAAATAAAATCGTCGTAAATTGTTTGTCAGATTCTATTATAAATCGTACTCTCAGAGTCTTTTGACAAGTGCCAATAGAATTTCTACGAGTAATAATAATAACATATGATAACCATAAAATCAAATAACGTGGGTTTCAAAATGAATATCGGAATTTTAAAGCTAAGTAATAATTCTCATGGTCTACGTATTAATTAAACATGAAATGAAACAGCCACTCAGTTTTGTGTGCAAGCTCATAAACTGTTTCCTGTACCTTCCGCTAGAAAGCGCTAGAAGCAAAGATGGCGATTCCCCAACAGAAAGCGTTCTGCGTTATGCAGTTTCCAAAGTGTGAATCTGTAATTATTGTTTAACGTGCGTTCCGTTGGTATCCACCGAGTGACGATAACATTCGTAGATATAAACAATTTTTGAATCCACCGGCTGATTTTGTAAAGGGAAGAATGTAAGACGACCGATTCTGTTCGAAGACAATGTTGAACGTGTAGGAGAATCTTTTGTGCGTAGTCCTAGGAAAGCCGTTAGGAAGTTAGCCGCAAGTAAGCGATTCCAGTGACGTCTGTGTGGAAGGTTTTAAGAAACGCTTACAACTGCGTCCATATCGTTTACAGCTTTTAAAATCTCTATAGCCTACAGATTATGATTTGCGTGCTAGCTTCGCAAATGAAATGATGCACCGTGACGATGATTTATGATATTTGTTTAATAGCTGTTATAATTATTTTGTTTTATTTATAGATGGAGTTAATAGCTGCGTTCCGGTCCTTTATAAATAAATATAATTATTTATATTTGTAATAATGTAACACAAATTTAAAAAAAACCTATGATCTATGTAATACAAATCCTATTTGAAACAATGCAAAACTGGTAATAGAAATTTTACTACAATAAAATTAGATCTACAAAAATATAATTCAACAATAAAATGCGACATACAAAAATATGATATAAGAATATTTTATAGATGCTTATGTGCATATATTATAACCAAATATATATGCCTTAGCGAAATCAAGATGAGTTATGATCGTGAAAGGTTCTGTCTTATATGCTCTTTAGATCCATCCATCCCAACCCCGTAGAGGGAAGACCTTGTGACGTTACCAGTCGCTACTTCATCCGCTCCTTTCCGATCCCTGAGGGACTTTACCGGAGGTCGTCTTTAGACCCTCTAACTAAGTGTTTCTTAATCTTTTAAGTGAGCCGCACCCCTTTGATTCTGAAAAAAGGTCTCCACACCCCATTAAAAAATACATTTCGATTTTTAGGTTTAGAAAAACACGTTTTTTTTTAAATTTATTTTTTATTTTTTTTTAAATGTAAATTTTTTATAACAATATTATTTTTCTTAATGACTACACTGTTGTTCTTTATCCGAAATAATGCTTGTAAAACGAGGCTCTTTTTTTTAAAGAGCCACTCTTAGGTCATCACTTGCATTTAAGCGATTTCTCGCTTTAGATTTGATGTGGAGAAGTGATGAAAATCCCATTTCACACAGGTAGGTGGTGGCAAATGGTAGTAGTAACTGTAATGCTTCTATCACCAACCGTGGATAAATTTCTAATTCTATGCACCAGAATTGTTGCAATTCAAATTTTTCGAATTGCATTTGTATGTGGCTGTTTTCTCGCATTTCAATTAGATTGTCTTTTTTTAAATCACTATCATCCATCAAATTTTGGTTATATAAAAATGGATCCAGTATCCATCTTTGAGTTTTGGTAATATTTCCAGTAGAAAAATATCCATTGAATGATTCGCTCAATCGTTTCAAATGTATTGCAATGTCGGGTATAATTGTATTTTTCTCATTTTCTACAACAATTGAATCAAGCAAAGGAAAGTTTGCAAAATTTCCATTTTCAACTCGACGTATCCAAATTTCTAATTTTCCAATAAATGAAGATAAATTTTCACTAACTTTTATTATATTTTTATCAAATCCTCGGATCGATATGTTCAAATCATTCAAATGGCTAAATATATCTGCTAAGTAGGCTAGTCTCAGAATTGCATCCTTACTCTCAAAATCTTTTACTAAATCACAGTTTTGACTAGTCAGTAACTGAATAATTTCTTCACTCAATTCAAAAACCCTGTTAAGCATGCGGCCCTTAGAGAGCCATCGAATTTCAGTGTGATATAGAAGCACGGTATGCGCAGCACCGATTTCTTCACAAAAGGCACGAAAAATGCGATGATTAAGTGCTCGTCCACGGATATATTTTACTACATTTATTGCAGTATTTAGGTGTTTTTTAAACCTTCTGGTAAAGCTTTCGATGCAAGTACATGACGATGCAACATGCAATGCGTTATTGTAACATGCGGTAATTCTCTTTTTACGTGTGAAAAAATCCAGAATCACTGCTCTGATTACATCTCACAATCACAGCCAGGCCTCAGTCGGGATGCCACCGATGTAAATGCCTCGGCAGACATTTGCATCAGTAAATACAAAATAAATTTTGCCTTCACATAGGCCTCAAACGGACATCTTCACATCCAACCTGATTCCTTCAATCTAACTGACCGAAACCGCGGAAGCGCGAACCCCGCGCTTAGTCCAGATTTGATAGCACCGTTCGTAATTGTGAATGCCTCAGAAAACGAACCAGTTTAAAGTTAATACCAATCAAAATTATGTTTTACGCAACATAGAAATCCAGACCTACACCCAAACAAGTTGACCAATTTAAGTCACCTAACAAGGGGAACGGGAACCTCATTCCGATCCGCGCAGGAGCCGGGGACTAATCCCGCACCCGCACCTGGTCCCATCATGGAGTCTCGCGCGGCATTACCAAGTCACAACCAGGACCGCCACCGGCGCAAGGAAACCACGCCCCCGGTCGCACGGGCTACCATATCCCGGCAGGGCTGCCACCACCACCAGCGGGAGCCCCAAATCGAATTACAAACAACACCAATAAAACCGTGGCACGACGCCAACGCGCCTACCTCCAACCAATCTAATGCCCATTCAGATCCCATTTTGTATGTGACAATTCTATTTAGCCGCCTAGCGGTCGGTTGATGTACTAACTTTATGTTTAATTTGTGTTAGCTGGCCCCGACTTCCAAAATAGTTATTTGTTGTAAATACTTTTACCCTAGTTAATAAATAAAATAATGATTGATTATTTGTAACTTTTTTAGTATTATTATTTTTTGAAATCGATTTTAATTTTTTTAAATTATTTTATCTGTCGTTTTTTACTAGTATCTTAAAATAGAGAAATATATATAACATTATAATAATAATGAATATTATAAATAATAAATACATATTATTATATAATTAAAAATATGGGTAGACCTACTAAATGCGCTGCTCAAATGAGACAGTGACGTTTAAAGTAGAATTACCAAGAAAGGAATGATCGTTTAAGGAAATATAGAGAAAGAAATCCCATGAATATTTCCGTAGAGACTTCTCAACAACGAGAATCTAGACTCTCACAAATGAAAACGTACAACCGTCGATTCTTACGGAATGAAAGTCTAGAGAGTCATGCTCATCGTATCAGTTTAATATACAAACGTTTGTCAAACGAAACGCAAGAGCAACGTTCTCACCGCCTCGGCTTGAGGAAGGAGAGTTACCGGAAGCTGTACTCATAAAATTTGAAGGCGAGACTATCGATCTTAGAATGAAAGATGTTGATGACCATTTCTTCAGTTTGTTAACAGTTCTAGCTACAAAGGGATATGAAAATATCGAGGAGCAGAATTCTACCTTTAATATTAAGCTGGGCTGTAACCGATCACAAACTGCAGGATACAACTCTTGACTGGACAATAATGGACCTCGGAAAGTAAAATTTCGCCAAGGGGCAGTTATTTCGCTCTTAGTCGAGTTAAAACTTTAAAGAGCATCACCTTGTCTGATTTGGACCCAAATAAGTTATTAAACAGACCACTGACGAGAAAGCTCTGACAGAAACGGTGAGGTTGCGTAATCTATCCAGTTTATAGGTTTCATTATTGCCGGCCCCCGTGGCACGAGTGGTACCGTCTCGGCCTTTCATCCGGAGGTCCCGGGTTCGAATCTCGATCAGGCATGGCATTTTTCACACACGCTACAAATCATTCACCTCATCCTCTGAAGCAATACCTATAACGGTGGTCCCGAAGGTTAAACAAGAAAAGAAAAAGAAAGCTTTCATTATTGCAAGTACACATTTGGACATTGTTTGCGAGTACTCTGTTAAAAACGTGTTTATGATAACTATAGAGTATTATTTATTGTAAAATTATAATATTTAACTCGCTTTTTATACAGGATTTTGTCGGTTGGGAGCTTGTTGTATGACTATTTATTTAATATTGCAAAATTATAATTTATTATTGTATAATTTAAATATAAATATTAATATTATAAGTTTTCAATTAGAGATAATACACTTTTTCACGATTTAATAAAAATACTAAATTTATGTTTTATATGTAGTTTAGAGAAAAGTAGCCAAGAAAAAAAAAGGAATGATTGTTTAAGGAAGAAAAGTAGAGAAAGAAATGCCATGAATATTTCCACATAGATTAAACAACGGTAATATAGGTTGTTATTAATATCCTAGTGTTGCAGGGAACTGACAGCTACACTGAACTGGTGAGAGCGGTCATCAGCCAAGGATGTCGAGCCGTTTGATTTTCTTTTGTTATTTTTCCTAAGATTATCATCGGATTTGGTTAAAATTTATATGGGACTATTACGAAAGTATATTCTTTCAATTAAAAGTATTATCAAAATCGGTTTATTAACGTCGGAGATATTGCGTAACGTACATTTAAAAAAATAAAATACAGTCAATTGATAACCTCCTCCTCTTTTGAAGTCGTTTAAAAAAATAATACATTATGTCTCATACGACTTTTATAAAATTCGAAAATAAATTTCCTAGTTGAAATTTTCAAACTTCCTTCATAATTTTCGTTTAAATTTAGTTTATACACTACTTAAACGTATATAAAGTTTTCCTTAGATTTAAATGTAATTTTAACATAAAAACTCATTTTCCAGTAAAGTTTAATGATCCATTACGAACGAGTTAATTTGTACATACGATTCTCTATTATTTAGTTTTGCGGAACAAACAGATTAGTTTTACTTTATACTAATAAAATTTGTTAATTATTTTCGTGTTAATGAATAATTATCATTATTATTATTATTGTTGTTAAAAACTAATTAGACTAGATAAAACAATCATGTGACTTTGTCTCACACGGTAAATAACTAATAAATGGGATTTAATCATATGTTTTTGTAATTAACATGTGATTTTATATCAACAATACTCGGTTTGTTTAAAAATTATGTGCATTTTACTTATTTATTTAATGTAGAAGGTGTATTTATTTAGCTGATGTATTTGATTCATCAATCAATTTTGAAAATATTTGTTAAATGTTTTCTGTTAACAGTTTTCTTCTTTTCGTTTTAGCATTATTTTATTTGATTATATTATGTTATAACAATTCATAAATAACTGCATTTGAATATTATGCTAGTTCTAACACAATAACCTATAACTAATCCCAATAACACTAGTAATCGACCGGGTTCGTCTAGTGGTGAACGCATCTTCACAAATTAGTTGATCTGTGAAGACGCGTTCCAACGTTTAAATCCTAGTAAAGATAATTACTTTTATACGAATTTGAATACTAGATAGTAGATACCGGTGTTCTTTGGTGATTGGTTTTCAATTAACCACACAACTCAGAAATGGTCGACGTAAGATTGTACAAGACTACACTTACTTTACATATCATTCTCATTTATCCTCTGAAGTAATACCTAACGGTGATTCCCAGAGGCTAAACAGGAAAAAAATTATAAAATAACACTAGTAACTTGTTATTTAAGTATGATTAAAAATAATTAGCCGAATAAAAGTCCTTTGCATGAAAAAAAATTCAACGGGTTATAGAAAAGTTTTGGGAATTTCTGTCATTAACTGTTATTAATTTATCAATTGATTTCTCTTATTAACTTCAGCTTTAAAACGCTGAAGCGTTTACAGACGATCAAGGAGCATCGCTAGCGGCCCTTCTGGCAAGTATGACAACTAGACAGAAAGGCAGCGATGTTACCTCTATAATCTTTAAAGTACAATTTTTGACACTTTTTAAAAGCTTTTATTTAATTCGCTTTAGAAATAATCAAATCTTGCAACTGCTATATCTTTTGATCTATCGTATGAAAATCAATGAAATTTGGTAAACATATGTAACTTCGATGACAATACAGCACTACGGTGTCGGAATTTGATATGACCCAACCCCAGGCCCCCACGCGCTACCCCTACCCTGAATTCATGCATTTAGTTGAAAATTTTCATTTCTCATGAACTATCGTATGAATATGATTGAAATTTGGTACACGTATGTAACTTCGATGTGTAAAAATAAATATTTTTACTTTTTTTTAGTCTTAAAAAAAATTTCAAAAATATATTTGATTACATATAAAAAATTATTTTTTAAAAAAGCTTTTATTTAACTAATATTAATATTAACATTCTTAAAAAAAAGGAAATAAATTAGAAAAACCCTCTAAAAATTAAAAAATAAGAATTAAATCAAATTGAGAATTTTAAACAAAAAAAAAATATATTAACAAATATAAAAATGCACTGAAAAGTAAAAAGTAAATTATATAAATATCTAATAAATAACCAATAAATAAATGTAATAATTATTAAATTTTAAAATTAAAAGTAATGAAAATATTTCGTTAAATAAGGTTTCTGGTTGTGTGTTTATGTGTATGTCTGTTACAGTTTTCCTCAAAAACTATTGGACCGATTTCGATGCGATTTTTTGTATTATCTAGGTATCTTTTCAAAACAGGTTCTTAGACATGTTTTACGGTAATAGGCCATCAGGGGGCGCTACAGTAGATGTATTTCTCTAAAACTGCTGGGTCGATTTTGATGCGGTTTTTTGCATTGCATTGATATCGCAAAGAGCAGGTTCATAGATTAGTTTTACGATTATAAGCCGTCAGGGGGAGTTGCAGTAAATATGTTTCTTCAAAACGGCTTTCGAGTATTTCTAAGTCTTTACTAACTCCAGTAAGGCTACGTTATTTTGATGATTATTAAATAATTTGCGATGGTTAAGTATACTAAACTTTCACCATAATCAGCCTATAAACGTCCCACTGTTGGGCACAGGCTTACTAATCTTTCAAAAGTAATAAAATTTAAAAAGCCCACGCCGAAAAAACCTTAAAAACGTGAAATAATTAAATGATTGTATTTTTACCTTATATCCTCTGTGACATTGTGATATTGATTTTAAGACAATAATTTAAGATTTTGATTGGCCATTGTGCGTGACCCATAGACTGCATAGATACGCTTTTTCTTCTTCTTCTCTCCCGGGTCGGATCCTGCAGTTAAGTATTATACGGCCCAGGGGAGTGTCCTTTACTCTAACAGGCCTCCACGTCTCGGCCCGCCGGTCGGATCTCACTTTTCGTCCGCCTCAAACCCCCAGAGTAGGATCCACCAGGCCCGACTATGCCGTCCCTGGGTCCACACTCCGGGAGCCCGGACTCGGTCTTTATGCCAGTGCCTCTAATGAGGACACCCCGAGCATAGATAAGCTTTAGTTATCATCATAGACACGCACGACGGTTAATTAAAACCTTAAATTTTATTGTCTTAAAAACAATATTACATTGTCACCGCGGTAAAAATACAGTTATTTAATTATTTCACATTTTTAAGGATTTTTCCCTCGTGGGTTTTTAAAATTTTTAATTTTATTTTTTATATTAAATAACATATGTTAAACTTAATGATTAATTAGAAAAATAATATTTTCCCTATAAAAATAAAATACTTACATAAAATTGAAAATTCTTCTAATAGTAAAAATATCGTTACTACATTTTTCTTTGTAGTGGTAATTATAATTTATGACAGATGATTTTTCTTTTTTTTTCTTGATTTTCGTAATTATATGTATTTTGAAAAATAAGAGAATCGATTAAAATATAAAATCAAATCTTTTTTTCAACTAATATTTCATGACATTAAAAAATACTACTCTAATTCTCCATACACTAAACCCCCTGAACGGTTATTTCGTTAACGTAGGAGTATTATAGAGTAGCTTGATCGTTCGTTACCAGTAACTCATTATTTGCCAGGCACCCTGATGTGAGGCTACACAAATGTATCCCGTTTGTGAGACTTTTATTAGTGTTTACCTAGCATAAACATTCCCTCCTTACGCGATATGCTAAAAACAGTAATTTTTAGGACTAAATAAACTACAGATATTCTTCTTTTTTTTCGTGTTTCTAGTTGTAAATTATAAGTTTATTATTAATTCAAGATTAGATTATTTATTTAATTAATTATTGTGTTATGTCATCTTACTATGTGGGAGACAGTAGAAGTTTGAGAGGGGAAACCATTTTCTGTTTGAGTGGGATTTCTCACGTCCCCTTCGTATTCCACAAGCCAGAAACCGTTGATGATTATCTTGTATAACTTACCTCGACCTAGCTCAAGGATAAATTATTGTTATAGTATTTGCATTGGAATAAAACAATTATTAATAATAATTTACAGTGTTAATAATAATTTACAGCGCACGTACCAGGAGCTTATTTAATAAGATTTATTATCAGTGATAAAAGTTTAAGCGGTATTTTAATTAGCTTTTTTTTTTAATTTTTAGATAAGGAAATCAAATGATAAACTAGATTTTTTCTGTGGTTAAATCTTTTAAAATTAATTTCCAATTCAAACACATTTTTACTCTGTCAAATTTAACGTTTTTTCTAACATGTAATGCTTTTTTCAAGAAAGGTTGTATTATCTCGGATGACACAGGTTAAATGTTTGGATTTATGTGTGAAAAATTTAACAGATCGAGACCTAGCTCTATCAGTTAATCTTTGATGCTATAAGTTTCTCAAGTCTCTCTCTCTCTCTCGCCCACCACTTGTTATAGGGGTTTAACTGCAACCATATCTGGGTCAGATCAATGTAACGTATAATTTAGCTACTATTTGCTGTATACGTTCATTAATAAAGTGCACAATTACCAACAGGTAATAAAGTGACTAATAAAGTTTTACTAAGTATTCTGGAGACGTCCGTATTGTCATACGGACGTACAAATTAATCCTTGGAATCGCAATAATCGCGCAGTTAAGTTAACTTTTACAAATACTAAAAAGTAATAATAATTTAATTTCAGTTACAATTTTGTACTGTAAAAACTATTAGATAATCGTATTTGACTTGTTTTTTTTAAATTTTCGTTTTACTGAAGTTAGACCGAATTACTCATAATTGACAATAATAAAGCTAACTTCTAATAAATTGATGACTCACTTATTTTATTGAATAAAGACAGTTACCGGATGGATGTTAACATTTACAGTTTTTTACACTGCACACTGTACTAAGATTCTTTCTTGTGTGAGGTTGCGTGATAAGCATCCTTCCTTCTATTATCTCTTTATCTTACAAAATAAATTTTGTACCGACTGATATAAATTAACTACCCCCACTCTCTCACCCACTGATACATACATATATATATATTTCTCTCTCTTTTTTTCCTTCTTCCTTCTATATAATATTATCGCGTTATATCTTTGCCAATGAGATTAAAGTGTAAAAAAACGCTTAAAAATAATTATAAAAAATTAAAAATGATTTTATTTTACAATAAATTTTTATAAAACAAGAAATAAAATTTTCTTTACATGACTACCCAAAAAGAATTGTAATGTAATTAGGGTGTATATGTATGTATATTTTTTCACCGTAGCAGCTCAACGGCTGAACCGATTTAGATGTAATTCTTACGTACCGGCAGTGTCAGATTATATAAATATGTACAGAATACAAAATACAATATTGCACTCAATATAGTACAATGTACAGAGTGTTTCAAAAATGATAGACTTGTACTTTTTCGAATCTACTTGTAAAACTAAACAAAAAATACCCTTAGCAAAAATAGCAGTTTCTTCTTCGTTCTCCGGCTGTCCGCCATTTTGTTATTTTTATATAAAAATTTATATCTCAAGTTCGGATAGACGAATCACATTAATATTTGGTAAACGTCTTGTTAATAAAGTTTTAAAATTAAAAAAAAATCAGGACTTAATTACCTTCGCAAATAACAAAATTACGGCCATGTTTATTTTTTAATCCGTTATGTCTCCATAAATATTACTTTTATAAAATTTATGTTATTTGCTTAATATTAAGCCTTTTATTTTGAACAAAATGACATTTATTTTTTTTAAATCGGTTAAAAAATAGTCAGTTATGGGAGAAAATTGATGTTGTAATTTTGTGTCATAATTATTAGGTTTATTATTGTGATAAAATTATTAGTTAATCTGACACTAATTTACAATACTAGAATTAACAATAAACAAAAACAATATTTTATCGAATTGAACGTAAAGTGGAGGATGTGAAAACAGACACAAAATTACATCAATTTTCTCCCATAACTCGACTCTATATTTATTAACCGATTTTAAAAAATAAAACGTTATTTTGTTCAAATGAAAGGTTTAATATTTTAGTAAATAACATGAATTTTGAAAACTAATATTTATGGAGATATAATTTGCGTCTACGTTTAATTTTTACATTATATCACAATAATCAAGTCAGCGGTCAAAATCATTTTACGAAAGTTCTTGCACCCACGCAACTGGACAACTGCTTTCCTAATCGATGAATGAGGGTCTTCAAGAAAGGTCTGCAATATATCTACTGACTTTGCATCCGTTGTGACAGTTCTTGGTCTATCGGTGTGAGGCCGATTCTTTGCAGTACCGTTTTCTTCAAATCGATGTACTGTCTTGATCACAGTCGATTTACTTATCGATTCTCTGTTTGCAATCTATTAATTAATAAATCACATACCTCTTGTGAAGGCCGAACTCTTTCACCGTACCTGTACATAATCGACAGAGTTATTCTTTTGGTTTCATTTAAGGAAGGCAATGTTACTTGAAGATTTAATATTTAATAAAACTAATTTAGTTTCACTAAATATTAAAGAACGAGGAAACTAATAGTAAAACTTTCACAAAAAACCAAATTTGAACCGCAAGCCTACAATTTAATTTTTACTAGCACTATCAAATTTTACCATTACAACTATGTTGAAGTAAAAAGGTGAAATGAGGAGTTAATAAGCTGCATTGTTTCAACGTAATACAAACTGCATTGTCGTAAATTAACAATCGATTTGCTCAAATAAATTTGTAATACATTTTTTAAGTTAGTATTTCAGCTGATCTTTTTCATTTACGATAAGTAACAAATATCAGCTGATATTAACAGTGGAGATTCATTTTTATTTAGAAAATATCAATTAACATAGCCGTTTAATTTGTTGTTGTGTTGTTAATTATTAATTCTCGTTTATTATTATCATCAATATTATAGTACTGTTTAAAATTCGTTATTTTATGCATTTTTTTTTGTCTTCAGTCATTTGACTGGTTTGATGCAGCTCTCCAAGATTCCCTATCTAGTGCTAGTCGTTTCATTTCAGTATACCCCCTACATCCTACATCCCTAACAATTTGTTTTACATAATCCAAACGTTGCCTGCCTGCACATCTTTCCCCTTCTACCTGTCCCCCCAATATTAAAGCGACTATTCCAGGATGCCTTAGTATGTGGCCTATAAGTCTGTCTCTTCTTTTAACTATATTTTTCCAAATGCTTCTTTCTTCATCTATTTGCCGCTCAACCTCTTCATTTGTCACTTTATCCACCCATCTGATTTTTAACATTCTCCTATAGCACCACATTTCAAAAGCTTCTAATCTTTTCTTCTCAGATACTCCGATCGTCCAAGTTTCACTTCCATATAAAGCGACACTCCAAACATACACTTTCAAAAATCTTTTCCTGGCATTTAAATTAATTTTTGATGTAAACAAATTATATTTCTTACTGAAGGCTCGTTTAGCTTGTGCTATTCGGCATTTTATATCGCTCCTGCTTCGTCCATCTTTAGTAATTCTACTTCCCAAATAACAAAATTTTATGCACAATTTTATGCATTGTGAATGTAAAATTGTTCAACCAGCGCGTTTTACCTCGTTTTATTTTTAACAGGATTTTTCCTTCATTACAACTTTGAATCCATTAATTCGATAACGTAGGCGTTAATAGAAAAACGGCATTGCTTTTCTTGTAAAATTTTAAATCGAAATCACGTGTCAAATTTCCTGTCCACCTTCTTACTTAAAAAAATTAAGTTTAATCCAAGATGGCGGACAAAAATTAAAAACACCATATAATGCAGGTTTTTTTTTACTATGTAGAACCCCATTTCTTTCTATCTCCAAATAGATACACACTATAAAGCTGTTTCCGTACTTAAATATCACCGTATAATAATTTTTTTATTATTAATACTTGTTTTACATTTTTTTAAACTTCTATTTTTATCTCATTTTTCTAATTTCTCCCTTTTGTAAGATAATGTTTAATAATCGAAAAGCGCATCTAGTTTCGAATATTTACTTTTTAAGTTTTTCTGTACGATTTTATTTATTCAATACCACTTTATCTAAATAACAGGATAATTTTTACGTCACAATATTTTTATTCTTACAGCTTATAATTAACTCTTTCTTATAATTTCTGAAATCCAAATTTTATCGTAGAACTTCCTTTGAAATTAAGGTAATTTTCTTTTTCCTCCTTTAATACCAAATTATTATAATTTTTCCCGCATTTTTATAAAGATTCTCTCTTTCTATTTCTCTCCTAATTTCCTTCTTTATTACAACGGCCTTCTACCCGAAATTATGATGTTAATACATTTTGTCTCCGCTTCTTTAAATTTTTTTCTTACTTTTCTATACTTTTTACTATATAATACACATTTCCTGTTATTATATAATATTCTATTTCATCGCATCTCTCATTTGATTACAATCTTCCTTTGTTATTGTTTTTAAATATAATTATTCATTAGAAAAGGTTTCTTTGTACACGGTTTTCCTCTTTTAATTATACATTTTTCTGTCGTTTTATGTACTTATATACAAAATAGATTAGACGTGTGAAACTTGCATGGTAAATTAATATGTTGTTAAAACTTGACCAAATATATACGTTGTTTTTTTTTAATAAAACTGTGTAGTTGTATACCTATCTATACCATATGTTATTCACGTGGATAATAAATTACGTCGTTTAATATGACATAGACGTTTAGATACAGATTTTTAAGATTAATCTTAGCGTATCATTATTATAATTATTACGTAATTTTATTATAATCTTAAACTGTGTTTCTCTCTCTCTCTTTCTCTGTCTCTCACTCTCTCTCTCTCTTTCATAGATCTTAAAACTATTTATTCACACTTAATGTGATTGTTTTTACTGCGTAGATTAAAAAAAAAAACAGTAATAGTTACCGTATGGATTATTAAGAGATTTTACCGAACAGACTTATTCCTAAAATAGTACGTAATTACTTTTTTGTTTAAATTGTTTTTTTTTTATTATTATTATTTGTTGTTAAAAATGATGTAATAATAAACATTTTACTAATACTCAAATATTTTTTTTATTAATATTTTATGTAAACAATCTTTTATTCATTTTTTAAAAGTATTATTTGAACTGCTAATAAAAAAAGTCCTTTATGTAATACGGTGTTATGTAGTAAAGATTACCAAAGAAACGAAAAATAAATCGTTTTATTTACAGGATTTAATTTTTAAAACGTTGTTTTATGAAACTCTTTGTTTCTGTTATTTCAAGATGAATATTTCAGTTTATTTTCTTATATTTTCTATTCTGTTCTAACCGAACGAAAAACTGCATATATAAGTCCATATGATATGTAAATATTTTATTAAATTTTTTACTTTTAATTTCTAATGTTAAAGTAATTAGTTTGATTAAACATTTAAAATACTATTTTAAATGTTATACTTTAACTGAGCAACTGAATTTATACTTTATATATTTTTATTGTACATTGAAATTCTTTTTTCTTCTTCTTTTTTATATTTTTATTTATAGTCGCATCAACAATAAAGTCATTAGCGACTTATCAGTAGAGACCGGATTATATGCAACATAAAAAGCTTGAAATATGCATGAAAAGTTCTTAAAATATCCATGAGTGTCCAAGTGTCAAAATATGCAACTTTAAATAATAAAAAAATAATAATTTTTTTTTTTTTTTTTATTTCAAAATCAGAATAAAATTAGTAAGTAGTTGAATAATATATCGACAAATTTGACAATTAACAATTAACATTTTGTTACTTTTGTAAACATAAACAATCAGAGGCACTGTTCCGCGGCTGCTAAGTGCGCTCTAGGAGCCGTGCAGCTAATAGGTTTGGCCGACGACAACGTAAGATTTCATTTATTAACAATGACCGAAAAATATTGTAAATATAGCGAAAATATACATCATCACTAGATTTTAAGGAAAATATACAATAACCGGTGAGAATGTATTTAATATGCAAATGCATATAATCCAATCTCTAATTCTCAGTGTAGTGTAACCCTACCGTTAAATATCTAATCTTGAACAAACTCAGGTCGACCATACCTCAGACATATAGTTCAATGAAACTGACCACCAAAGGCAGTTAATTTTATACGGATTTGAATACTAGATCGTGGATACCGGTGTTCTTTGGTGGTTTGGTTTCAATTAACCACACATCTTAGAAATTGTCGACCTCAGATTGTACAAGACTATACTTTACTTACACTCGTACATATCATCCTCATTCATCCTCTGAAGTAATACCTGACGGTGATTCCCAGAGGCTAAACAGGAACTTACAATTCAAATTGAATAGATCTTTTGAACTGAATTTCATAATTGAACAGATCTCTGTTAATTTATCAAAAAACAAGGTCCATGTTGAAGCTCCTCCTACTTCTGGTTCAATAATTTAGCTGGTACTACGCTTAAACTTGGTGGTTATGGATTTATTCGTCGTTTAGGTTATATTTACTTATTTATTTTTTTAATTATGGTTATTTTTTCATTATAATTTGCTTGTTTGGTTATTTTAATATTAGAATATTTTGTATACGTCAAAGAGATTTAAAGATTTGCTTATTCTTCTATTTGTCATATAGGTTTGGGTATTTGAAGAATGAAATTAGGAAAAATATTTTTTTCTTTTTGATGGTAAATAAAACTCGTAAAAGTTTACCACTAGACCATCCCGGGGATTGTGTAGTGGTAAACTCGTCGTCGTAAATCAGCTGATTTAGAAGTCAAAGTTCTCAGGTTCAAATCCAAGTAAAGGTAGTTACTCTTATCAGCTGTTCTCCGTGGCATGACTGGTAGCGTCTCGGCCTTTCATTCGGAGGTTCCGGGTTCGAATCCCGGTCAAGCATGGCATTTTCACACACACGCTACAAATCATTCATCTCATCCACTAAAGCAATATCTAACGGTGGTCACGGAGGTTAAACAAAAAAATAAATAGAAAAAATTTACCTTTATTGGGATTTGAATACTAGATTGTGGATACGGGTGTTCTTTGGTGGTTAGGTTTCAATTAATCATACGTCTCAGAAGTAGTCGACCAAATAAATGAAGGTAAATAAAACTCGTAAAAGTTTACCACTAGACCATCCCGGGGATTGTCTAGTGGTAAACTCGTCGTCGTAAATCAGCTGATTTAGAAGTCAAAGTTTTCAGGTTCAAATCCAAGTAAAGGTAGTTACTCTTATCAGCTGTTCTCCGTGGCATGACTGGTAGCGTCTCGGCCTTTCATTCGGAAGTCCCGGGTTCGAATCCCGGTCAAGCATGGCATTTTCACACACACGCTACAAATCATTCATCTCATCCTCTAAAGCAATATCTAACGGTGGTCGCGGAGGTTAAACAAAGAAATAAATAGAAAAAATTTACCTTTATTGGGATTTGAATACTAGACCCGTATCCACATACGGGTGTTCTTTGGTGGTTAGGTTTCAATTAATCATACGTCTCAGAAGTAGTCGACCAAAGTTTATTCAAGACTACAAATTTACCGGTAGTTACATTACACTGATAAGTCGCTAACGACTTTAATTTTTGATGCGACTACAAATAAAAGTATTAAAAAAAAAAAGAAAAAATCTATTTCAGATTTTCACCTTAACCCGATTGTTTGTTTTACGTTAAATTTGATATAATTATTTTCATAATAAATTATTACTAAAAATTTCCCTTTACAAAATATTATTTACAATTAATTATAATTATTCCGTCCTCTGAGGTTGAATAGGTAGCGTCTCGGCATTTCATGCGAAAGTCCAGGGTTCGAATCCCGTGGTCCAGGCATGATCTTTTCATACGCTACCAGTTACTACCACTAATGACCACAGCTGTTGATGTCCGCTCTTTCATTACAGTAATAATAATTATAATAATAATAATAGTTCTGCTCGATTTTGTGCCATCAATTTCATTTTATAGTAACTTACTTCCCTTTTTATATTGTCTACCAGCTTCAATCGTTTCCGACCTTTTGCTTTCCTCCCTTTTACAAATCTCTCCAACGCCATCGCCAAGAGGCAGTCACGTCTCAGCCAATGTCCCAACCAACTGCATTTTCTTCTTTTTATTATTTAGATAATAGCTCTCTCTTCTCCCACTCTACGAAGCACCTCCTCATTCCGAACTCTCTCCTTCCAGTTGATTCCATCCTTCTCCAAACCCACATTTCAAAGGCCTCTAATCTTCTCTCCTCTCCCTTCCTAATAGTCTATGTCTCTGTCCCATAAGGGTCACACTCCACACAAAACATTTTTCAAGTTTTTTCCTTAGTCGCAGATCTAGTTTGTTACATAGCACTCTCCTCATTTTGCTGAATGCTTCTTTTGCCCTACTAATTCATAACAGTAAAATAAATAAAAAAATATATATATAATTATTATTTATTATTTTATAATTAATAATAATTACAGTAGCTGCAAACTATTATTCAAAAGTTTATTACTTTTTATCGGTTACATTATTTATTTATATAATACGCCAAATATGGCATTAAATTGTTTATTTTATTGATAAAATGTCTGAAATATAATCAGATAATTCCATAGGATGATAACTTACAGAGCCAAGTAAATCTCTCTTAAAAGTACTAAGTAATTAGATTACCAGTGCAAAAACTATCAATCATATAAAATAATAATAATTGTTCTGTATTCTAATGATTCTATTTATAAATAATAATAATATTAAAAATAATTTATCAACATTTGTCAAAAATAAAGAAATGCTAAAAAAAATATATATATCTGTAAAAAAAATAATGTCGAACGTATTTTTTATGATTAATTATTTAATTTTTTTTTTAATAATGGTTTTTAGTAAAAACAAAAGTTCATAATGTCGTACCTAATCATAAGTTTCAAAATTGATAACCTAATGTTTTTTTGTTGTATGTATGTATCTATGCGTGAAATGTTGATAAGAGTTTTTAAAATGGTTATTATTAGATGTATTCATTAATTTATTTTTAAATAGATTATCGTAAACGTATATTTTTTCATTATTAAATTAAAAGTTTTAAAGATTAATAATTTTTTTTGTTTTATTTTGTAACAATAATGATTTTCTTTTCTAATGTAGTGGGTAATAATAACTGACAACAGCCTCTTTATAATTTCTCACTATTAATAGAAAAAAAATGATATACTGAGGTTTTTTTTTAATAAATTTTTGAAATTCAATAAATAAAATTAGGAGATAGAAAAGGTTATTTATGTATTTTTATCTGTTTGTCCACAAAAGCAGCGCACTTGGAATTTGTTTCTGATTTATCCGCTCAAGCCTTTCTTGCTGCACTTCAACGCTTTGCGTCACGTCGAGGCCTTCCTCATACGATATACTCTGACAATGGCACAAATTTTGTCGACGCTTCGAAACATTTAAATGAAATTTCAATTCTACTTACTGACTCCCAAGATGAAATTTTCACCGGTTTATCATCTCAAAGCATCTCTTGGCACTTCAATCCGCCATATGCTCCCAACTTCGGAGGTTTGTGGGAAGCCGCTGTTAAGTCAGCTAAGACTTTACTGCTTCGAACTTTTGGTGATACCCCTTTTACCTTTGAAGAATTTTCTACAATCTTTGCTCGTATTGAGGCAATATTGAATAGTCGACCTCTCACTTCTCTTTCATCGGATCCTGCACCCTTTCTCCCGGACACTTTCTCATTGGGTCTCCAATCCTTGGACTTCCCGAAAAACCCATCGATTCGAATCTCTCTCTTCGTGTTCGCTGGACTCTTCTACAGCAAAAAATTCAACATTTCTGGAATCGATGGTCCAAAGAATATCTACATGAGCTCACTTCTCGTTCAAAATGGAACAAATCCCAACCCAACCTTGCTGTTGGTAATCTTGTCACGTTGAAGTCCTCTAGTACTCTTCCTCTTCGTTGGCCCATTGGTGTTATCTCTGAGATATTTCCTGGTAAAAACGGTATTTGTCATCTTATTCGCATCAAACTTCCTTCTGGTTTTGTCACCCGTCCTGTGAATAAGATTCACCCTGTGGTCTTCTCTGATTGATTTTTCCCGCTCGCCCCCCAATAATCCGACCCAATTTTGCACTCTCTCTCTCTCTCTCTTTGTCCGTTTGTCTCTCACTCTCTCTCTCTCTCTCTGTGTGTGTGTGTGTGTGTGTGTGTGTGTGTGTGTGTGTGTGTGTGTGTGTGTGTGTGCTTTGATTAGAATCATTGAATTAAACGAAAAAATATTAAAATATGAATTATTTTGGTTCTCAGAACTTTCTCTCAAATTTCTGACTTCTGAGAACCAAAATAATTCATATTTTAATATTTTATTTAATTATTAATTAATTTATTTTTATCCATTTTGAAATATGGATGTAAAACAGTAATCTTTACTTTCTTATCAAATCAAAACTTTTTGGGGCATTTCGGAATTATTTTTATTTTCCAGATTTCGTTCTTTTTTTACGAATTCTAAGATTTTCTTGCTGGCCTCCGTGGCGAGAGTGGTAGCGTCACGACCTTTCATCCAGAGATCCCGTGTTCGAATCCCGGTCAGGCATGACTCATCCTTCTTTGAAGCAAATACCTAACGGTGGTCTTGGAGGTAAAAAAAGAAGATATTTCTTAAAATGTTATTTTCTTTTTTATCTAATTTTTCTATTTCTCCTTCAGATTTTCGGGTTTAATTAGTGTCGTATATTCCTTATTTTCCGTTTATAGAAAGGGATTTTTTTTGTATATAATTTTAGTTATTCGTTACACGTTTTCTCTGTTTTTCCGATTTGTTTCATGGATCGCAATTTTTCTAAGCTATTTTGTTCAATTGCTTGTAAATATTAAATATTTTCAACTGTTTGGATTTTCGCAAAGTTTGAGTTTGAATAAATAAACGAATAAAAACATAAGTAAGAATAAATTGTAAAAAAGAATATATATTTATATATATAGAGCATATTTATAAAAAACGTTTAAAAAATTGAGAGGATGGTCCCCCATACTGAAATAAAGGAAAAACGTTTTATCAACTTATGTCCGGAAACGCTTAGTTTACCTGCTATCCTCCATTTTGTACGTTTAACATAAAAATGTATTTCTCAGGAATGGTTAATTGTATCGAGCTGAAATTTCGTATACTGCTAATTAATATTTATTATTACTATATTATCGTGATTTCAATAATATTTTATTTTATTGTGATAGTTTCAGTGCTATAAATTATTATTATTTATTACATGATAACATTATTAAAATTATTCCAGTTGAGATCGTGTCAAGTCATTTAATTTTATTCGGGAGGAAACAAAAACAATTTTTTTTTTTAATCTAGAGTGACTCGCTTCAAGAATTTTCGTCATAACGTTGTTATTTATGAACGACTTTGAATAACTAAGGTGTCACATCCTTCATCATAAAACGCTTAACATTTTTGTGTAATATAACATTAAAATAAACCAGCGGTTGCATAAATATTAACAATTAAAATGTTTACATGGCCGCCATTTTGAAATGGATTGAGAGATCAGGTTCATTACTTTTATACACCTCCAGGTACCCCAGGTAACTTAGGTTTACGTACACTACTTCTAGGTACCCTAGTAGTATAGATTTCAGTTTGATACGATTAAGCATTCCTGGATAATAATTTTTTAAGTTGAAAATACAAACTGGTGGATAGCCGGTAAACTAAGCCTTTCCAGACATATATGATATAAAAATTTTTCCTTATTTAAATGTGGGGGACCATCCCGTGAATTCTTAAAAATTCTTAAAATAGTTTTTATAAACACATTATATATATATATATATATATATATATATATATATATATATATATAAATGGAGTATTTCTAAATTAATTACCTTTAAGAATGAAAAAAGTAAATAACTTGCAGAAATGTTTCATACAATTCTGAATAGTATGTATTCAAATTTTTTTTACAAATATTCAATATGGCTGCCTTTTGTAACACGTCCCAACTCTAATCAATGTCTAACCAAATTCTATGAAGCATGTCTTGATCTATGGTGTCAACTGTTCGTATTATCCGGACCCATCGGGTTGGTCTAGTGGTCAAGAGTCGAAGTCGAGAGTTACAGCGTTCAAGTCCTAGTAAAGCCAGTTATTTTTACACGGATTTGCATACTAGATCGTGGATACCGGTGTTCTTTGGTGGCCGGGTTTCAATTAACCACACATCTCAGGAATGGTCGAACTGAAAATGTACAATACTACACTCATACATATCATCCTCATTCATCCTCTTAAAAATTATCTAAACGGTAGTTACCGGAGGCTAAACAGGAAAAAGAAGGAAGGGTTAGTCTAGTGGTGAACTCGTCATCGCAAATCAGCTGATTTAGAAGTCGACAGTTCTGAAGTTCAAATCCTAGTAAAGGCAGTTACTTTTATACGGATTTGAACACTAGAACGTGGATACCGGTATTCTTTGGTGGTTGGATTTCAATTAACCATACGTCTCAAGAATGGTCGATCTGAGACTGTACGAGACTACACTTCATTTATATGCACACACATTATCCTCATTCATACTCTGAAGTAATACCTTCAGAGGATCTTGCCCAGGGACCTTATTATTTTTTGCCTCTTTTAATGCAACCTTTAAAATTCCTCCATCTGAAAACCTCGATTCAACGAATCATTCTCTTTAAACGGCACAGCTTACTAAATTAGAGGTGCAAGCAATGGGGGATTCAGGAGAAATTTTAAAAAAATCAACCCATTCCCGAAAATCAGTTGAATTATTTACGGTTTAATTTTATTCTGAAATTCGTTCAGGGCTTCCCAAAAAAAAATTAATTATACACGTGTTGGCCAAGATAACAACAAGTTTCAACTGATAATTTTTGGCATAATTGCTGAAATTGTTTTTTTCGTTTAAATATATTTTTCTGGCATATTCAAATTGTTATATCTGAACAGATTAAGAGTGATAACGGTTTATTTCTTAAATTTGGACATGCCCGATCAAGGGCATATATAATCAAGGTTGTTTAAATGAAATGTTACATTTTTTAACCTTGGCCTAACGGACACCTATGTATATCAATTCACATATACAATTCGTTATAGCATTTACCACCTACTGTCCCTGATATGATCATCCGTATTTATATACCAAACTTTATTTACATAAAAAACTTCATTATCATTATTCCAAAATAACTTAGGCAAGCATTTAAACTCTACATCTACTTTTACCATGCGAAATTTTAATTCAACTGGTATGTGGTCAGAGTATGGTTTCGAGGTAACCCTGAAATCATTCACATATTCTAAAACAACTAAACGGTACTGCGAAATAGTAATTTACAACGAACCCATCACACCTAAAAACATCATTTCCCACTCTACATCCTCAGGAATTCTACTATTGTTAATAACGTAACCCAAATCTTCACACATTTCCAAACACCAACGACCATTATATTATTAAATTTTGAATATTTTGATGTTCTTGTAAAATTAACCTATTATTAATGATATCTAATCCCAGTATATCCGAAATTCCCTGCTCCTCTCCGATCGCACATTTTTGTCTTCGATTACTACAACATCAATATCTGAATTTTTCAATAAAAAGCTGACAACTGTGGACTTTCTGATTCACGGCTTACAAACACATACACACACAATTTAATTAAAAATATTTATCATTTTATTTAAATATTCAATAATACTAACTAAAGCGCGGGCACATATATTGGGCATCAATTCCCTATATATAGAAGTAATCTGACCAAGTTTGTTCAAAATCGGTTCAGTAATTCTGGAGATATAAGGTGATTTAGAGGCCAACACCGAACACACACAAGTACATATTAACACGAACATCCGGAAAAGTTCCATCCGGTTTTTTGGGTTCCTTAGGTTTTAAAATTTCAAGATCCGGTGAAAACCGCATATACCCGAATTGGACCGATTACAATACTTTCCCTTCAAGAGCTATAGCTCTGCTATAGCGCTATCTAGAAGGAAAAGGAAAAACCATAGAAATCAAAAAATATCTGATTCCCAATTATTACCATTAACGTGATCGGCAATAACTAGATCGTTTTTTAATCGCTTAATTTAACTTCAACTATTAATTTATTACTTATGTTTACTAATCTAATTTTTTCCTTAAACCTAGATGTTCTCTTAAGTCCCGATAACAAACCCCGCTAGCCCTAACAAAATGAGAATTGTGTTACCAGTAACACAATTTGAAAATCAAAATTCATTGAAATATTTCTCTAAATAAATTAGCCCTCTTCTACCCTCTTATTTCATTTTTCGCTTTTTTTTACCAATAATAAGGTGAGGGTAATTCTTATGATTATCGGGCACAAAATTCTAAACAATCGTATTCTTTGTATTTTAACCAATCATAAGGTGAGAGTAGTTCTTATCATTATCGGTCGCTGTATGCTAGCTAGTGCCTGTCCACCATTTAAAGCACTTGGAGCTTGTATCTGGCTGGTGGCCAGCCATTATCTCAGGAAAAACTTCCCACAGGGGCGCTATAGGAATCAGTATAACTCAGATTAATTAAAAAAACTCTAGCGATGACGGTTGAACTTCGCAACCTCATCGAGGAACTCCCACACGGTCCGACAATGCGGCTCTCGCCACACTGACTCGCCGTTTATGAGCGGCCAGTTTTCCCCCTGACCTCTAAGTTCCCGGGTGACCCGATCTCTGCCCCCCCCCCCTTCAAGAGCAGGGCAGTCGAACATCATATTCTCGTTCGACTGGACCTCCCTGACACACAACTCATCAGCCGCTAGGCGAAACCGAAACAGATATTGCTTCAAATCCACATGGTTGGTGAGCACTTGGGCACCCGCTGCCCTTAAAAATGAATTCGAGGCATACCATCCCTAAAACCTATACAAGGATCTTCCCTCAGTCGTGGGAACAACTATTGTACTACTACTTCAACAACTATTGTAACTTACTCGTTTTCCCATAAAGTTGCATTACTTTTTGAACACTCTGTATTACCTCTTGTAATTTTAATATAAAAGAATTTTCGCAAAATCTCACGGTTTGTAAACATGAGGTAATAATGAAAATATATTTTGTTATCTTAAAACCTCATCTCACACTTTTCAGTAGTCTCTTTACGTCAGTTCTCTGCATTCATTTTTATCGAAACAGTTTTCTAGCCTTTTTCTTCTCTTATGAAGTACTTTTTTGGAGTTTCACAAATGAAAGTTTTTATAGATCTATCTGTATTTTGACTAAAAATCGTTTAAAAATATATGATATGAAATAAACTTAAAAAGAAAAATTATGTAACCCACTTTAGTAAAATTTCATAAAAATTAAAAAATAATTTGTCAATTCTTCTTTAAATTTTAACTTTTAAATGTCCAGGACAAATTAAAGTTTATTAGTTTTTTAATTTTATGGCATTAATTTAAAGTGGATTGTATCTTTTTGGCGCCATAGGATTTAAAATTATATGCCCATAAAATTAATTAGTAGTGTACTTTTCCACAAATTCTAATTAAGGATATTGTAAATCAGTTTTTCAGAAAATGGTTGTAAAGTGTGCTGAAACGTTTGAATATTGAATAGGGTTTGGAATAAAATTTTTCTTTTTGCGTGTCAGCTAAATTATTGTTAAAATATTTTTTTTTTTATTAAAAGTTTTAGTAATTCTTTAAAGTTAAAATATAAATTAATTTTTTTTTTAATTTTCCTTCGATTCTCTTTGCTTCTGTAATTTTAGTTTTTAATCCATCACGTTTTAACCTCTTATACATATTTGCAACGTGACTTTGAATATACTTGACATTACTCAGGGCTGTTAATGTCTTAAACAAAGAGAATAATTTACCGGTCTCGAATAGATACAACTAGATCATCTACCCCGGAGAGTTCCGGATTATCTTACCATTCAATTTTCTCATTACCGTTTTAATTAAAAATAAATGTATATTTTTTTGATTTATATTTTTTTTTAAATTATTACAGAATATATAAAGTTTAAATCTTTTTGTTGAGATTAATTTTTTTTTAACTTTTATTGGGTTTTTAAAAAAATGTATAAATAACTTTAAATACATTTATTAGAAAATTAAAGAAAGTTCAATACCAGCGGTTATTTTCTAAAAAGAAAACAATCTAATATCGGATATACTATCAAATTACGATGTAAAAATATTTCGCATGTAATTTAATCAGGTATTAAATATTAATTATTTAGTTAAAAAAAAAACTGTTAATAAAGTATGCATTGTTTTAACACAATACTCGTATAATATACTTTTTTGCGCGCGCACAAATGCACACAAATACCACGTACATTCATACTTATACACAACACATACAAAATATTGTATTAGAAAATAATAGTTTTCTTTTTAAATGATTGATGACATTACAAATAATATTATAGTTTATTGTGGAGGGGGAAAAATTACGAAAATAGTGGGGGAAACCGGGGTAATGATGGACACCACAGATTCCTCAGTCAGTTCGCGTGAAACCACGTGAGGGTACGTCTCTGGTCCGATCCTTGAAACACGATTGGCGGATTGACGTTACCTTTTTGTTTGTTGTTTTTTTTTTTTTTTAATCTTAATAGTTGTTTAAAAAAACGGCTATTTAAACTGAGCAATATAAACTAAAATTTAATATATAAATATTTAATTTTTAAACATCACTTCGTATTACTACTACCATGGATTCTTCAACAACTTTAAATTCGTTTAATCAACAACCGATATGGATTATTCCAACCGATAGCGGTAAGTTTTTCTCTTTCTTCTTTCGTTTTGTTTTTTTTTTTTTTTTTTTTTTAATTTACTTATTAATTATTTAATTTATTTATCATGGTAAGTTTTTTCTTATTTTAATATTACTAATTTAATTAATTTATCATAAAAGTAAATAAAAATATTTTTATTTATTTATTAATTTTTATTTAAAAATTCATTAAATAATAAATGGTACGATTTTTCTTAACATATGATTTAATTTTTATTTAAAATTATAAAGAGATTGTCAATTATTCAAATTTTTTTTTGTATATTTTTGTCTTTTAATTTGCTATGGGAGACAATTTTAAAAACAACATTTTTTTTAAATGTATTATTATTATTTTCTAAAAAATACAATCCTCAATTTTCGTTCTATAACAAATAATTTTAACTTAATTATTTATATGATATCAAACGAAATGAAAGAAGAAAAAAGTAATTTGTATAATGTGCGGAAAAAAAAAGAGAATTTGTTGAGACAATATAATACACTTCTAAGCGTTAATACAAGGTTATCAGAAGTCGAAGATTCGGAAAGTTTTGATGGTAATATTTTTTCAAATTTTATAAATGCTTTTAACGTAATTATTTGTTTTAACTTTTAATTTATATTAAAATTATAAAAACTTATATTTTCTATTAAAAAAAAATTTAAGTTTTTATTTTATTAATTTTTATTTCGTTTTCAAAAATTATTTTTTTAATCTAATTGGGTATATAAAATTGTAATATTATTTTTTTCGAGTTTATTTTGTGTTAATTTAATACGGAATAAAAGTAACATATACTTTTTTAATTTATTTTTAATTCAAGTCAATTACTTTAGTAATTCACGATGCGTTTGGATTGACTTGTAATAAATTTTCCGGAACGTAATCGGGAATCAAACCCTGGATTTTCGGTATTGCCGGTAACCACGCTATCGCCAGATCAATGAGAGTAATTAAAAAAATTGTGAAAAATTTTTTATTTTTAGTATGACCAATACAAAGAAAAATAAAATTTGAAAATAATGAAACTAACCTATTAAAAATTGTTCTGTTTCTGTGTTTTTTTGTTTTTTTTTTTTTATTATTTCGTTTATTAATTTTTTATAGTTTAATTTGTATAATACTAAAGAATATTACTATATTATAAAAATAAACTTTCATAGGTTAACTTGAATAATATATTTCCAGACATAGTCATACAACTTCCGAATATTGCAACTAAATAAACTTAAATTATCAAAGTACACCATTAACAGATATTCAAATTGAGATATAATATATACCTTCATTTTTTTTTTTTTAGTAAAAAAAAATAGTAAAATCAAAATTCTTTAGAGCTAAGTATTTATGAAATGAAAAATGAAATCTATCCTTCGTTCTAAAAATTAAAGTTTAAAAAACTGATTAAAGTTTTTAATAAAAAGAAAATTTTATATATATATATATATATATATATATTTTTTTAAATTAATTTTGAAGGACGTGGAATTCGTCCTCTAAGACATAAGTTATCAAGAATAGATTTTTTTTTTAATATTACTAATGAAATTTTAAATTTTTTGAAATTAATATTGTTAATGTAATTTATAAATTTTAAATTTTATTATTCCACAAAATAAATATTTCCTTAATATAAAATAAATTAGCATTACTAATAATTTAAAAAATGATGCGAGTATAATTTTTTTAAATAAACTTTTTTGATATCTCCTGATTCGATCCTTTAATAAAAGAATAATAAAATAGATACTTTGTGTAAAAATTTATATGTTTAACAAAAAATTATTCCAAAATGTTTAATCTAGACCGATTGGACCCGTGGGAAGTTCTGATTTCTTTTCAGTGGCTTACATGGTTGTTGTAGCTGAACCGCCGAACTTCCTTACATGATAATTTGGGGTAGCTCTGTTTGTCTATTTAGCCTCCGGAACCGGCTTAAGGTATTTACTTCAGAGGATATGTATGAATGTAAACGAAGTTTAGTCTTGTACAGTCTCAGGCCGACCGTTCCCGAGATGTGTGGTTAATTGAAATCCAACAGTCAGAGAACACCGGTATTCACGATCTAGCTTGGTTGGACTAACTGTAAATAGTCTCAGAAAGCTGGAGGATTTGTGTAAAATATAAATATCGAAATATCGTATTTTAAATAAATATTACAACGTGTAAATAGAGAAAGAGAAAAAAAAATGTACTAAACTTATAAAAAAATTCCCTTTTTTGGAGCAATGTAATACGCTGACAAAGATAAAATTATAATAGTAATATAAAATTTAATACGTTTCAATTATTCTGAAAGTTAGATTTTTGCATAGATTACTGGCATTTGTAGTAATGACCTAAACATTGATATGAAAATAAAAATATACATTAATTTAAATCTTGTAATTAAAATTAATTAATAATTTATTTAAATCATTTTATATAATTAAAATATTTTTCCTTAGCTTACTACAAAATTTAATAATTATTTAGTTGAGATGCCTCACCCCAAAATCACAAAAAAAACATCTAAAATCGTTGTAAAATCTTTTAAAATGTAGTTTATGATGGAAATGAAGTGTCGGAAAAGTAGATATTTGAGTATTGATAGACTCGATACGCACACACATATGGTGTGTAAAAACCTTGCTAGTCAAGGTTAGCGAGCGAAGCGAGCGTAGGTTAAGTTTGGTTAAATTATATCGGCAAATTTAACCAAACTTAACCTACGCTCGCTAACCTTGACTAGCAAGGTTTTTACACATCATATGTGTGTGAATTTGCATTATTATCGAGTGTATCAGTATTGAAATATCTACTTTTCCGACACTTCATTTTCATCATAAAATTCATTTCAAAAGATTTTACAACGGTTTGAGATTTTTTTTGTGATTTCGGTGTGAGGCACCCCGCAGACAATCGAACGTCAATGGAGGGAAGTAAGAAGCAATGTGCCGTGTTATGGAAATTTCAAACACCATTTCCATGTACATACGGCTGAATTTTTATTTAAAAGGAAGTATTGTGATTATAAAACACGTTTTCACCATTTATGGCGAATTATAAGTGAGATACAAAAAATTTTACACGTTTGTTATTTGCATCACTATGTAAATTTTTACTAATTTTCTATTTTCTGATGTCCAAAAATTAAATGAATAAATATTAATTTTGAATGAATTTGATATTTTTTTTGTGATTTTGTGGTGAGGCACCTCAACTAAATAATTACCCAAAATTTGAAGAAGTTTAAAATTTAACGTTAAGAAAAGTGAAACAGAAACCAAATTAATTTTCAGAAAATTGAAAAGAAAATGAAATGAAAATTGACTTAGTAATTATTGAGATAAATTAAGTTGGAAAATCTGAGATATTAGTATTGGTTAAATGGCATTTCTCCCGCCACCACCCCATTCGGTCGCCCTAGAGCATAGACCAAATGTCAGTGCCAAGATACGGCTACTGTGCCTCTAAAACAGTTTAGCAACCTCGTTCCTAAAAGCTCCTAGTGAGCTACCTATCAGCGTGAGCGGATTAAGCAAGGTGCTATTCACCACCCGCTTATGTGTCCCAGCCGCTCACTTGTCAAAATAATCTAAATCGGGGAGGCGCACCCTTTGTTACTAATTACTAAAAGTCAAATAAACTAAAATAAAAGTTAATAAATAAAAGACAACAATTTAAGCTGTCACGCCTTGGTAAATATTAGTAAAAAAAATAAAATAAAATCTTAATTGGAATCGATAGTATTTTTATACTGATAAAGAGATAAAATCGTATAAAAAAAATATTATTCGCATACAAAGATAATCAAAGCGAATGAAAAGGTGATTCCATAGAGGATTAATGAAACATTATCTCTTCTTTCTTTCTACAGTACAAAAAAAACTGAAAATCTTAAAAAATGACTAAATAATTTTTACATGGGTACGAAAACGATAAAAAAAAATAAAAAATATAGGTTACTTCACAGTCTCCCTTTAGACAGTCCGAACAGAAATTAAAAAATCCCTTTCGGCACGCCGGAAGGCGGAGGTAGATTTCACCGGTGCTAAGTAGGGAATAAAAAAGATTTCCACCCTAAATTAAGAAAAAAATCCAAATTTACTCAATACGACAATGGTTGCATGTGAAAAAAGCTTTACATGTTTAGCATACGACAAGCCCCATCTTACAATTCCAGTAATATTTTGTTCATACCTTGCCGTAAGAGTTGGTCATATCAAAAATTGTTTCAGACAAAAGTTTTAGGTAATATTTAGAGGACTAACGACCACTTTATACCGATTCGATACTGTGCCTATTAAGGGAGGTAAGATTTTTTTATCTTCAAAACCCCATTTTTCCCCATTCCCTGAGCCAATGGTTGGTGATATCAAAGAACTTTACTTACATAAGTTTTAGGCCCTTATCCAAAGAGTAGTAGGAACTTTAAACAAATTCGATATTTTACTTAATAAGAAAGTTACAGCGATTTTTTTTGTTGTTGAGAAAGTACTCCCATTTCCACCCCAATGGTCCGATTTTGGTCGTTAATGAACTCGACCAAGATTTTGAAACGAGTTATTTTTAAGGAACAATTTGAAAGTCATTGACACAAAATTTCGGCAGTTATCGTGTCCACAAGAAAGTGAAATATATATATATATAAATCTATATAATTTTTTGACCTAACGGTGGTTTTCGGGTCTGGGAGATGCGAAACGCGAAGATATGTAGAAATTTTCCGGAAGTCCAACCACGGTACCCATTACAATAGGTAGCTTTATTATGAAATCTACCTAAAAATAGTTTAATACCTTCGGCTTGAACTGTCTGAAGCGAGATTGTGTTTTTTGTTTTTAATTTTATAAATACAGGTAGAAATCACTTGTTCGATACTGTTCTGGATTATTGTTTTTATTTTTTAATTCCTTTGTAATATATCAGTGGTTTCCAACCTTTTTTTACCGATGACACATCACTGAACGCCCACGATATCGCGGCACACGTATTTATTTCTGATTAACAATAATGATTATACCGGTAATAGTAATAAGTAATATTTAATTCTTATTAAATCAGATATTCAGTGTATACTGACCGATGTTAACTCAAGCGGGCACATTCTTCTAAATACAAGAAGCATATCGAGCGGCGACAAAGTAAGTGCCTGAAATACCGGCCAAGCCTGGAATACCGGAAGTCCGATTAAAAAATATATATTATTGTTTTTCTTTTTTAATAACGCACCACAAAAATTAATGAGAAGTCTGTGTTTCATAGACTTTGTTAATACGTGGCTTTATGATTGACAGACCAAAAAGCAAATTATCTTCAAAATTTACCAGTTTCTTTCACTGTTTACATTTCCTAAAGATTGCAAAAAGTCGCGCTAATTGTTTTGAGATCTGAAATCCTGCGATTCGGAAAACTTATTTCATATTCTGCTGCAGCAGCATTACACACACCCAAAATGAAACCATATGAGCGTATTCCTCTGTCGTAAATAAGTACGGCATTACTTCAATGGCAAACCGATTACGTTCAAACTAATATTCACAGAAAACCTTCGCCGACTACAGCGCAGTTCACAGTACCCGATATATTTAATGTACCTTACAGAATGATTTAAATCCTAATACAGTATTGCGCATTTTTATTTTATTACCAACTTTGAAATAATAATTTTTCAGATAATTTATTGTATTTCATTAATAAAAAAAATTATTATCTAAGTAATTTTTATTTATTTGTTTTTATTTTGCAACTTATTTCTCAAAACTACTACAAAAACAATTCTGGGACCTATTTTATTACATTTTTCAGGTCAATAAGCATAATAAATTACTAATTCTGCCCCTTAATTAACGTCCTAAAAATTTCAGTACGACCATATTTCACCAGGGTAGCTGAAATCTGAGCGAAATCTTTCACTAGCCGTAATTCGCAAACGTAGCATTTTAGAACGTATGTTTATATTCACTTTTTCCATTATTTTCACGAGTAGAATCGGTAATGAATGTTCCGGGGGAACTTCGTGATATCCTCGGTATATATAAGAAAACTCCAGTTTAAGTGATTGTTATTTTCCTATTTTTTATACCTCATAACGTAAAGAAAATTCATTTTCATCCTCCACTCCAACTACGTAACGCAAAGTAATACTTTTCTTCAAAAAGTCGGTAAAAAAATTTATTGCCTATAAGAATTAAAAATTCATAGAAAAAATTTCGTCAATTTAAATTTTTGATAATGTGAATTCTGAGTGTAAAATTATAATTTTTTTTCTTTTAGGTACTTTTAGTTAAAGCATGTAAGGATTAAGATAACTCACCTAGTAAGTTAGAGGTCTAGTGATGAACGCGTCTTCCCAAATCAGTTGATTTAGAAGTCAAGAGTTCCAACATTCAAGTCGTAGTAAAGACAGTTAGTTTTATACGGATTTAAATACTAGATCGTGGATACCGGTGTTATTTGGTGATTGGGTTTCAATTAACCACACATCTCAGGAATGGTCGAAATGAGACTGCACAAGGCTACACTCATACATATCATCCTCATTCATCCTCTGAAGTAATACCTGAACGGTAATTCCCGGAGGCTAAACAGGAAAAGAAAGAAAGTAAATGTTAGGATTAAGATAAAATTAATAGGTTTAGCCGTATATACACATATTATGATAATTAATTTTAAATGTAGTAGTTATAATTTTTGCGGTATAATTCGAATAAAAAGAATTAATAAGAAAATGATTTAAGAAAAGAAATATTATAGTCTGTAATTAACGGTATTTATTGATCAATTTAATTACTTAATTACTCTTTTAATTGAGAAAATTAGTTTCTATAGCCTACCTAGTATTGGATGTTATATTATCAACAAATTAAATACAAGTGTTTAAAATATTGTCTACCGTTATTTTTTTCATTTGTATTGCATCATCATAAATATTATATTATTATAACTATTTGTAACCTTGAATAAATATAAATATTTACATACAATAAAAAAATTCTACCTGAATAATCAATAAATCAAAACTAAAATTAAAAAATTAATTGCGCTATTAATTTATAGGTAATTAAATTCTTATTTTTATTCTTTTCTTTTTTTTATAACTTTAAGATTTACTGATCGATTTTAATGAAAAATGTATTACTGTATTTGGAAGTTATCGCGTGAGAAATTATTATTATTAAAAATGTGCATTGATACAACCAATTAGAGCTACAAAGCTCTGTAAATTTCGCTTTGGAAATCATTGCGATTGATTTCAACATGAACCGTGGTATTTTGCTCAGAACCCATCAAATATGCTCCTCTAATGGGTAAATAATCAATAATTTGGTTCAATCAACTAAAAAAAATCACAAAAAAAAGTTACAAGTCGTGAGGTCAGGTCTCATTCCGTAACCCACCAATCCACCGTCTTGTGGTGAACGCGTCTTCACAAATCAGCTGATTTGGAAATCGAGAGTTCCAGCGTTTAAGTCCTAGTAAAGGCAGTTATTTTTATACGGATTTGAATACTAGATCGTGGATACCGGTGTTCTTTGGTAGTTGGGTTTCAATTAACCACACATCTCACGAGTGGTCCAACTGAGACTATACAAGAACTTCATTTACACTCATACATATCATCTTCTGAAGTAATACCTGAACGGTAATTCCAGGAGGCTAAACAGAAAAAAAGAAAGGTCATTCCGTACCATTTATACGGATTTCAATATCCTGCACCAATTTCATATTTCCCTTTAAATTAGATTAAGTGCCAACCACTTCAGCCTCTATCTGTCACACATCCCACATACATTAGTTATGATTGTAACGACTGTTCAAAAAGTGATGCAACCTTATGGGAAAATGAATAAGTTAACAATAGTAGTTGCAAGTGGCCTCCATTATGCGATTTACATAATTGAATACGACGTTGCATGCTCTTTGTAACGTTTGGAATTGCAGTGATACTTCGTTAAATTTCGCCCTGAAATTCGGGAATAGTGTGAGGTTGAGATTTGTAACCAGTATCCCTTAAGTTATCTCCTCAAGAAAATGTCAGGAGGGGATAAATCAGGAGACCGAGGGGCCACAACCCCTTCGAAATCACTTGTTCATGAAAACACTGATCCCAGAAAGTCATATGTTTTTTACGTTTTTGACACCTAAGGAACCCAAAAAACCGGATGGAAATTTTCCGGATGTTCGTATGTACGTGTTTATATTTGGTGTCGCCCTCTAAATCATCTTATATCTCCAGAACTAGTGGTCCGATTTTCACCAAACTTGGTCATATTATTTTTATATATGGGGCATTGATGCCATTAGATTTTAAACTTAAAAGTTCAAGGGGATGAGGATGTAAAGCAAAGTCACCCTCAGTATCTCGAGATTTCACCTAATTAAGGTCTTATTTTTCTTAGACACATTTGTTAACAATTAAAAAATATAATATTTCCAAAAAAGTTTGCAAAATCGCACACCCACCCCAAAAAATGATCTAAATAAACTAATTGCTAAGCGGGTATACTGCGTCATTAGTACCCCCTCTCACCAGAAGGAGCGCTAGTGTAGCACTGATATACTGCTGCGTTGTCTTCCGCTATGTTGTGATGTCACAGGTAAACTGTAGAATTAAATAAATGAATAACATTTAAAGTGTAAAAAAATGTTTAAAGTGACCGCTAATACCGCCACACCCGCGCGAATGAAGTACATTATGCGCGCGCGTTTTGGTTAGAATCATTAAATTAAATAAATAAAAAAATATAATATTTAAATAAAATGATAAATATTTTTAATTAAATTGTGTGTTTATGTGTTTTAAAACCGTGCATCAAAAAAGAGCCGCATGACGGGAAAATCCTACAACTGTTTTGTCAGCTTTTTTTTTAATTTCATAGTGAACTCTCAGTAAGAATGTACTCACTCGTATTTTGCAAAAAAAAACTTTTGAAGGTTTAAAGTAAAGCAAATAGATTTTCAAATATCAGCTAGACAAAATTTGTTACTTCCTTGTACGAAGTAAAGGAAGTATTGGATCGCGAAAAATTTCGGGTTTCAGATTTCAACGAAAATATCCTTTTTAACCATCCCTGAATCCATTTTGACTAGTTTCGGCGTGACGTCTGTACGTACGTATGTATCTCACTTAACTCAAAAACGATTAGCCGTAGGATGTTGAAATTTTGGATTTAGGACTATTGTAACATCTAGTTGTGCATCTCCCCTTTTGATTGCCACTGAGTTGACCAAAAATTTCCAAAAAAGTCCAAAATATTTGGATTTTAGACTTTTTGTTGACTGCAGTAATAAGCCCTCATTGAGAGCTTTTCAACTGTATATCATAAGTGGTACTTATTTTCATTGTTTCCAGAGTTATAGGAAAATAAAATTTTAATTTATGAAATATTTTGATCTTACAAGGCACATCGGTTCGAGTTCGACTCATTTCCTTTTTTTTAATTTAAATATATTGATTTATCAATAATTATTAACTTTTGATAGTAAAAAAATTTTTTACAATAAATAATAATTCAATAAAAAAAAAATCAGAAATTAAAGTGAAATAAAATTTTATATACTTTTAAAAATGTGTGTATATAATTTAATAGGCGTACAAGGAAGTCATGTAGTGTCCACATCAGATTTTTTTAATTATAAAAGCTATTTTGTTCCCTTCTGATGGAATCAGTTGGTTTTTTTGTTTTTTGTTGTTCATTTTTAATCATTTAATTTCTATTTAAGAAAAAGCATTTTTTCTGTTTAATGTTTAAAATTAAACATTCATTATGGGGAAAAATCTTTAACTTACTTGAGAAATATTTGTGAGCACTTTGATCAAATATTCCTTCTAGAATAAAAGATAAGAACTATTATCCTAAGGAACCTCGGATAATTCGATTATTTACTTCTATATACTGGAATTAAATAAGTTGCAGTTAATAAATAGATCTTTATGATAATAGTTAAGTAATAAATTTATCTTAGGCAAATTATAACATTTCATTAAGTATCATGACACTTCTCTCCTCTTCTTTTCTTTGTATTTTTATTTTATTTCTTTTTCGTTTCATATTAATCTTTTATTCTCTTTCCTAATTTTTCTCTCGAAACATATATATTGAGCAAGTGTTAATTTTATTACCGTATTTCTTTTTATTATCGTTTCTTGATACTATGAAAGTTAATAAACCAAATTTTATTTTTCCATTGTACTCTTTATATTAGTGTCCCAAAGGAAATCGAAATTCTGCGATACCGTAATGAATTAGAAACTTTAATAAGGCGTTTATTATTATTTATTATGCTACAATTTTATTGTTATGCCAAATTTATTACGCTATAATCATTAAATGCAAAATAAAAAAAAACGATTTTTAGTGGGTAACATTTATACGTTCGTGGATAAGAATTTAACATAAAATTTAGTACTTTATTTTTTTCTTTTTTTTTTAAATTTGTTGAAAAATTTTTAAATATTTTTTTCAACAATTTAAGGAATTTTTTTAAGAATTAATAGTTTACTATTAATTATTTATTAATTAATAAAGCGGGTCAAGGCTCGCTTCGCTCGTCTTTCCCGTCTAGCTGAGTTCGTTATCCTTATTGTTGTGATAATATACTGATAATAACAATTAAAGCCTGAAAAGCTCTATTTCCTGAGTTTCCATCATTCTTGACGTAGAAGCTCTGATTCGATCCTGTTCAGTGGCGGCTCGCGTATAGGCACTGTGGAACTGCAGAATCCCCTATTTTCACTTGTTATTATCGATAACATTTAATACAATCAGTCCTTTTTTCTTTAATTCTTTCTTTAATTTGTACAATATATAATCCTTAAGCTTAATGTCAGTAGCCATCCCCCAGTTTATGAAAAAGATATAAAAATCTTTATATGGAACTGTGCGCTTCACAGTTCCAGTGGCGTAGTGTTTGGCTGTTGCGCGCATGCGCACATAGAAAGCTGCACGCTAGGGAGAGAGAGCACTGTCGGCAGTGCCGACCCTGGCGTAGACTGCTGGAAGGTAGAATTTTTTTTACTCCTCGTGTGTATGGAATTTTCCTTGTTCTTTCTCTTTTTTAGTTTAGTCGGTGGAAGGAATATGAAAGTGGTTTAGTTGTTTTTTCAGTAGTGCTCAGAAAATGGCGGAAATCAAGGGCTCTTTGATTGCCAAATCTGTCCAAAAACACGCTGGAAGGGCGAAAGAGAAGGTAATTAGTAAAAACTAATTATGTATTTGTTTCTTTGTATATAGAAATTTAAATTAAGCATTGGACTATAAAGTTTTTAAACGGACATTTTATTAAGTTATTATCTAATAATACTAATAAATATTATCTGTATTGACATTTTATTATTTATTCGGTTAAACCGTGTACCATATTCTTGAATGTGATAAAGTGTGGAATTAGATTATTATCCTGCTTCCAGCTATTCTATTTGATTCATTTTTTTCGGTTCTTTTATTTTACAGAAAAATTTAACCATGGCCTTGAAAAGGCTCAGAAAAAAATTTTCTGGAGCAGCACCCCCACTAATTTTAACTATGAGCCGCCACTGATCCTGTTGCAGGCGAAGCTAGTAATGCTGTCGGTCAGAAGCTAAACGAGAACCACGCACTTCAGCTGTTTCAGACGACCGAGATACTCTCATTCTTTTAGCAGACTTTGATAATAATAAAAGTTCCTTATATTTTTGAAGCCTTTTTTTTAACTTTTGACAATCCAATATAGACAACCAAAATAAACAATCAAACCGATAAAAGTACGCTAAGTCTATTAATTTAAGTTAATTACAATAATATTAATAATGACTAATAAAATATTTTACATATATTAATCGTTTTACATTTTACAGAAATATAATGAAGTAAAAGGATAATTAATTTATTTTCTTTAGTAAATATCTTAACACCTATTAGTAATATCGTGATAATTCTAATTTGAGATAATGACCAAGCCTCTGGTATAAATCTATAAAGTTTTATTAAAATCTTCTCCACTAGTTTTTGCGTGATGCGCAAACAGAGACGACCCTAGTTGCCATTTTATTATAGATAATTTGCCGTTTTATGTATAGATAAACTTAAATGCTATAGTACGGGTAATTAAAAAATACGGGAATGATAGTCATGTAATTTTCTTTCATTCGTTACATCTTTTGTAGGCTATATTACATAAAATTACTAATACTATTTAATGAAAGGTTTATTATCAAAAGAATAACCAAATCTCAGTATTGACTATAGATTGAATGCAAAGCCATATCTATTTTGAATTTATATTGGCGGAAGATTATTATTTTAGATAAGATAAAAGAATTGTAGATTGTCCAGGTTAAAGGTATCTAAATGTAACAGCCTGTATTAAGGCAACCAGTTAGTATTCATTGTTCACCAATTAATATTCACCACGACTAAGGAAAGATCCTTGTATAAATTTATACAGGATTTGGGTGGATGGTATGTCTCGAGCTAGTTCGAAGGGCAACGGGTACCCAGGTGCTCACCAACCATGTTAATTTAAACCAATATCTGTTTCGATTCCGCGTAGCAGCTGATGATCTGTGCGTCTGCAGGGAAATCCAGTCAAATGAATACCTGATGTTTAACTGCCCTGCTTGGGGGGGGGGGGGGGGGGGAGCAGAGACTGGCCATCCTGGAACTTAGAGGTCAAGGGGAAAATCGGCCACCACTCACAAGCGACGAGTCAATGTGGCGAGAGCCGCATTGTCGGACCGTTTGGGAGTTCCTTGATGTGGTTTTTATGTTCAACTGACATCAGTAATTTACCTAAGAGGAAAGACTTCTACCGCACTGCTGTGGAAGAGATACAACCTATATATATATATATATATATATATATATATGGCTGACTACCAGCCAATTAAGGCTCCAAACGCTTTAATATGGTGGACAGGTACTTGCTGACATTCAGCGACCTATGCTTGGAAGCCAATTGCTGTTTCGACGAAATAAATTTTAATTTATGGATGTCATATATATATTTAGTAGTTGACGGGGTGCGCCTACTCATTTCAGCAAATATATGACAAGTGAGCGGTTGGGACACGTAAGCCGGTGGTGTATGGCACCGCGTTTAGTCCGCTCACGCTGTAAGGGAAGCTCTAGGAGCTATTTAGGATACTGGTCGCTTTACTGTTCGAGGCTCAGTAACCGTTTGAGGCACAGGTCGTATGCTTAAGGGCGACCGAATGGGGTGGTGGCGGGAGAAATGCAAAGCAAACAAACCAGTTAATGTAATTTAATTTTTTTTTTTTTTATAAACACAGCCACTCATAATTTTTTAAAGTAGACTAGTCATGATCAATGTGTACACACCTTTGATAGCTAGGCAGACGTTTAGACGATAATCTAACTTTTGCCACGTGTTTAGGAACATCTCCGGCGTCATACCACCAACAGCTTAAATAATTCTATGTTTTAAATCATCCAAATCGCGAATTTATCTTTGGTACATACAACTTTTAATAAATTCTCAAGCAAAAAAGTACAAAAAAAAGTTTACAAAAGTACAAAGCATCTAGGTGTACCTTTTCATCTGATCCAACATACGGGAAAAGTGTCATCAAGAACACAGAAACTTCTCGATGAAAGTTTGCTGGACTACCATTTTGTTGGAAACTGCAGCCTGCAGAAATCTGACTTCTCAAGCATGTCAAGGTACACATGTACTGTCACAATGGGCTCCATGAAAAAACAGATCGATGACGCAGTTTTTGTGCAGTCCTAACCAAACATTGATTTTTGATTGTCCCTTTCATTTTCGATTATAGCATGGGGGGTTTTCAAGACCCAATTTGACAGTTGTGTCTATTAAATTTCCCGCCCGTATAATGCATCATCACTAGATAACGTATCAAAATAATTAGGATTGTTTTCGACGCTTTGCATTACCTCTAAAGTAAACTGATTTCCTAGGCGGTAACCATTTGTTTTAATGTGTTGATTAATTTGTACTTGTTCTTTCGCAAACGGAGCCGCTTACAAACAATGTCGTGAATAGTGGAACAAGAAACTTGCTGTTTGTAATTAGCCCGCGTAATTGACTTTCCAGGAATGGCAGACTGAAATGCTTCGTGTACATGATCTCGTCTTATCACTAACTAAAACATTTGGTTGATTTCATGTCTCTCTTAAAGTCGTTTCCCATTGAGGACTGGACTTGGATGTAGAAGGATAGATATTTCATTAAATTCGTACACGATGTTGAACCACGTATCTGATTGAAACACCGCTATCCAAAGCACGCACTGAACCTTCTGTTGTGACTCCACATCTCGACTGATTACTACTGACTACAATTGCATTGTGAATCGGCATGCATGCACATGCGTATCCCGCTGACCTTGAGATATACAGAAAGATGTCTTTCTGATATTTCCTGTCGATTGAGACTATGTTTAAGAAATTGCGGCGACTAATTTTCTAAACATATGCCATTATTTTTTGATAACTTTAGCTCGGACACACTGTATTAAATGTATATTTTTTCTAAACTGTGTAATCTATCGTAAGATGTAACTTATAAATTATTTATTATTACTTCCTTATACGAAATAAAGGAAAGATTGTGATCGCGAAAAATTTCGGTTTTCAGATTTCAACGGAAAAATCTATTTTGACCATTCCTAAATCCATTTTGAATAGTTTCGGCGTGACGTCTTTACGTATGAATGTATCTCGCACAACTCAAAAACAATTAGCCTCGGATGTTGAAATTTTAGATTTAGGACTGTTGTAACATCTAGTTGTGCACCTTCCCTTTTGGTTCCAATCGACTGGACCAAAAGTGTCCAAGCCCAAAATCCAAAAATTTTGAATTTTGGACTTTTTCTTAACTGCAATAATAAGCCCTCATTGAGAGCTTTCAAAGATATATTATAAGTGGTACTTATTTTCATATTTTCATTGATTCCAAAGTTTATAGCCAAATAAAATTTTAATTAATGAAATATTTGGATCTTACAAGGGGAAGGCACATCGGTTTAAATCTGATTTCATGTTCTTTTTTTAACGTTTTTTTTAGTTTAAATATATTAATTTATTAATTAATAATTATTAATTTGTCATTGTAAAAAAACTTTTACAATAAATAATAATTGAATAATAACAATAAAAAAATGAAAAAAATATTATAAGTTATTAATGAAATAAAATTTTAAGTACTTTTCATTTTTTTAAATGTGTATATGTAATTGAATAGAGGTACAAGGAAGTCATGTGGTGTCCACATCAATTTTTTTTAAATAGGAAGGTGGACATATGACGAATGATTTCGATTTAAAATTTTACAAGAAAAACAATGGTGAAACCCTTTTTCTGTAAATACCTTCGTTATCGAGTTATAAGCATTCAAAATTGCAATGAGGAAAAAATCGTGTTAACAATAAAAGATGCACGCATGAATAGTTTTATTGCAGTTTACATTCATAATGCATACAATAACAAATTTTAAACAGTTCTATAATATTGATAATAATAAAGAATTAACAACACAACAAATATGATTTTAAGGAAATAAGATTTTCTATCTTCCTTTTGTTATGTTCAATAAAAAATCTATTTTTAAAAGTTTTTATTTTCTTTTTATTGGCTGTATTTAGATTAATTTTCTCAAAACTAAATTCTCTTAACTTTTGTTACTAGATCTTCCGCATTTATTAGTCATTTAACAAATCTGTTTTTACCACAAACCTAAAAAAGAAACTGGTTTTTCGACACCGAATTTTTTTGTTTTACGTCGGATACCTTAAAATCTACTGGAATTTCAGTTCTTATGCCTGGTTTATCCTATTTCCAGCTTAAATTTGGCTCCCAAAAACTACAGTAGGACTTATTTTTATTAGAAAAGCTAAAATCTGGGCGAAATCTTTCGCTAAGCGCAACTTGAAAACAAAAGGTTTCTAGACCTATGATTATATGAGTTTTTCATTATTTTCACCAGTAGAACATGTCCTAAAAATTTATCCGTTTCTTCGTTTGACATTGTATACATATAACCAACTGTAATGTCAAGGTTTGAGGGACCTAGAAGAATACCTTCTTTCTTTTCCTGTTTAGCCTCCGGTAATTATCTTTCAGATAATACTTCAGAGGATGATATATAACAGTGTAAATGAAGTATAGTCTAGTATCTTCTCAGTTCGACCATTCCTGAGATGTGTGATTAATTGAAACCCAACCATCAAAGAACACGATCCACGATCTAGTATTCAAATCCGTGTAAAAATAACTGACTTTACTAGGACTCGAACGCTGGAACTTTCAACTTCCAGATCAGCTGATTTGGGAAGACGCGTTCACCACTAAACCAACCCGGTGGGTTAGAAGAATACCTGGGATTGTCCAATGTATACGGTTTCAGCGGTATGAGTATGAGCACTGTAAAAATAATTGTATAAAACCCTATCGCTATATGAAATGCGTGGGCGGGCACAGAATCACGGATTTTCAGATGAATTACAGGAATATACCAGCAACCTATGCGTTGTGCTATTCAGACCGCCCGGAAAACTGCAATGGTTGTAGAGCATATAAGGAGATCTTAGAAAAAAAGGAGAGGAGGAGGGCACATCTTACCCCAAAAGTTACATCTCTTTTTTCTTGTTTAGCCTTCGGAACCGGTGTAAAGTATTACTTAAGAGGATGAATGTAGATGATATGTATGAATGTAAATGAAGTGTTTAGTCTTTTACAGTTTCAGGTCGACTATTCCTGAGATGTGAAGTTAATTGAAACCCAACCACCAATGAAAACCGGTACCCACGATCTGGTATTTAAATCCGTATAAAAGTAAACTGCGTTTACTAGGATTTCATTGAATCTTACAAATCTCGACTTCAAAATATCTGATTTGTAATGATCAGTTTACCACGAGACTAACCCGGTGGGTTAAAAGTTACATATCCTGGGACCTCTAAAGAGAGCATATTCCTTGGGTTGAATTATAGCAACTTCCCCTATCTAAAACAGAGATCAACCGAGTATGTGAGTGATCATGCAAGTAACCATTCAACTATTAGTCCACGATTGTAAAATCGCTCGCAATTATTCTCTGAAGCGATGGTCGGTGATAAACGTTACAATTCATCTACTTTGCTTGATAAGTTGACAAAGAACATCGATTTTTTAATACAACAGATCGGGAACCTCATAGCTTTGCTAACAAATGTGGTCGCCAGAATCTGCTGATGGCAATGAGTCTGAGGATCGCAACATGGAACATTAATACCATATTAACATAAAAAAGAATTTGGAGGCTTTTTCCTAACTGAACTGTTAGATATTCTTATCTCCGGGATACATTTCACTGGTAACAACTATTTAAGTATTCGAGGCTATTCCGTGTATTTAACTAGCTACCCAAATAACAGAGCGCTACTAATCAAAAATGTGTTAAAACATATACAACTCCCACCAATTAGGACCAGTCATATTCAAGCAACATCAGTTGAATTAACAGACTGACTTGAACCGCTAAAACTCTTGGAAAACTACTGTTCTTCATGTCATGCAATCACAGACGAGTTGTACTTTCAATCTTTCAGCTGAATAATACTCTTATCTCTGATACAGACACGGTGTGGTATCTAAGTTTATATCTAAATCGTCATTTAACCTGGAACGATCATGTTAAAAAGAAGTGGAATCAGCTAATACGATAAACCTTTATGAATATACTGATACTTGATAAGAAGTCTCATTTATCCCTAGTAAATAAATTATTGTTGTGTATGGTCTTCCTGAAACCAGTATGGAAATATGGCGCACAAGTGTTGCAACAGTAACGTTGAGTTCATACAACAATTTCAAAGTACTCAGAATCATATCAGGAGCACATGGTTCGTTAGGAACAATGAGGTTCACGAGTCTTGAGATGGCATGTGTTTGTGAAGAAAATCAGAAGGCCAGTAGAAGCTAAATGTCTAGAATAGATAAAAGCACCTGTAAATCATCTAGCAGTGAATTTACTAGACAATAATAGGGATTTTAGATGATTAAAGAGACTCCATGTATTAGATCTCGGTGATATTTTGAGGTTAAATGTGTAATCTGTGGGATGGAACACTGGTTTCTACTGTTCTTTATAAACTATTATCTACACCCATCTATCATCAAGTTCTTGTTATTGCCGGTCACTTTGCACTCATGTAGAGATGGGTAAGGTAAGACTTCTGCTACCATTTAAAGGTTGTGTTGAATGAACATTGAAGAGCATTACAGTTGTGTTCAATTGTACTATCTAGTTCCATTAATTCCTGGTGCTGTTGGTTAAGTTTGATTTTACCATCTGATTTACTACTGTGATTCTGTTGTGCTTACTACCTTCCTTGTTTGTGAATTGATATATTCTTACTTTAGTAACCTATTATTTATATTTACTTATCTGTTATTTAATTCTGTAATGTACTTTGTTCTATACTTAAATGTACTTTGATTCTGTTATCTACCTTATATTAGTATACTCTCACCTTGTATTCTTGAGAAGTGTCACTTATTATTAATGTTGCATTTGAAGAGGACTATATTTGGATAGTCTTTTGACATATTGTACTTAATCAGAGAATTTACGTACGGTATCAATATTTGTAGGGTACGGACAAAAAAAAATCTGATGTGGCCACCACATGACTTCCTTGTACACCTTTTAAATTACATATACACATTTTTAGAACCACATAAAATTTTATTTCATTAATAACTTCAGATATTTGTTCATAGTTTTTCTTTTATTGTTATTATTGAATTATTATTTACCATAATTTTTTTTTACGATCAGAAGTTAATAATTATTAATAAATTAATATGTTTAAATTAAAAAACAAAACCTAAAAAAGAAAAGGAAATGAAGTCGGATTTGAACCGATGTGCCTTCCCCTTGATCCAAATGGTTTATTAATTAAAATTTTATTCGGCTATAACTCTGGAATCAATGAAAATAAGTACCACTTATGATATATCGTTGAAAATCTCTCAATGAGGACTTATTACTCCAGTTAAGAAAAAGTCCAAAATCCAAATTTGTTTGGATTTTGGACAGTTTTGGTCCAGTCGATTACAATCAAAAGGAAAGGTGCACAATTAGATGTTACAACATTTCTAAATCCAAAATTTCAACATTCTACGGCTAATCGTTTTTGAGTTACGCGAGATACATACAAACGTACAAACGTCACTTCGAAATTAATCAAAATGGATTCAGGGATGATAAAAATAGATATTTCCGTTGAAATTTGAAAACCGAAATTTTTTGCGAACACAATACTTTCTTTACTTCGTACAAGGAAGTAAAAATGTTTTAAATAAATATTTTAACAAAGATTTCATTTTTAAAACGACATCAAAACGTCCTCAAAAAAAATGAAAATATATTTTCATTTTACCTTAAAAGGAACTTTATTTTTTACTTCAGGTAAAACTTTTATTGAAAAAAAAATAAAAAGTGTATTAATATTAGTAGTAGTAAATAGAACTCGTTCACTACGTAGTCGTACTTACAGCCAAATATTTAACAGTATAATAAATATTAAAGTGAAAAAAATTGTAGAAGGGAGATAGGCTTCCATATGACACTTGTCTACGTCCTCACAGTTTTGTAAACGCACGGAGGAACAGACTAATGTAATTAATTATACTTTGTACTATTCAAAATTCCTTTTTAATAGTTTACTGGTTATTGAACTATACTGTATTATAAAAGTGACACATACACCCCCACACAACCAAGTATAATTTTTTAAAAGCTTTTGTAAGTTGGTAAATTAACTGCATTTATCTGCTTTTACAATTCAGTTTTCCGAATTCATTTATTTTCTTTATAGTTTTTCATTTATAATAGTTTAGTTTTTCCGCCAAACAAAGAAAAATATTGCTGTTGGAGAAAAAATTATTTCTTCCCCAAACGTTTTGTATTTCTTCTTGGTTTGAGGTCTTCTAAGTCCTAAAATGTTTAAATTTAATTTAAAACATCCTTTATACAGGTATGTTTATGGGTATGAATGCATATGTTTTGGACTCTATTTAGTCAAACAAAAATTAAAATTAAAATAAATTATAAAACGCTCAAAAAACTTAAAAGAAAACTCGTTATACTTCGATTCTCAAACATCATTAGTAGATTTTTAGGAATTACCGTTAAAAAATAACAAAGAAAAACAATAAAATTAATATTAAAAAATATATATGCGAAATACTAAAAAAGGATTATTGTACCAGTATTTGTAAAATTAAAATAACCGTTGATAAAATAAAAATATTATAAAAATAAAAAATATCCTAAATGTCCTAAAATATTTATTTTAGGCTATGAAAGTCGTAAATATAAAAGTTATGTAAAAAACCAATGAAGGTCTTTATCAGTAGAAGGCAATCCAATCATGATATTCATTTTTAGCTGTTTTTCATTCTCCATAAAAAAGGATGGTGCGTGGGTTTGTTTGTTGTATGTGATCACATTTTTACTTCTTTGTACGAAGTAAAGAAAGTACTGTGATCGCGAAAAATTTAGGTTTTCAGATGTCAACGGAAATATCCATTTTGACTAGTTTCAGCGTGACGTCTGTACGTACCAATGTATTTGCATAACTGAAAAACGATTAGCCGTAGTATGTTGAAATTTTGGATTTAGGACTGTTGTAACAATTGTGCACCTTCCCTTTTGAATCCAATCGACTGAACTTCCAAAAAAGCCGAAAATCCAATAAAATTTGGATTTTTTCTTAGCTGCAGTAATAAGCCTTCATTGAGAGCTTTTCAAAGATATATCATAAGTGGTACTTATTTTCGTTGGTTCGATAATTATAGCCAAATAAAACTTTAATTAATGAAGTATTTGGATCAAGTGGAAGGCACTTCGGTTCGAATCAGACTTCATCTCCTTTTTTTAGCTTTTTTTTAATTGAAGTATATTGATATGTTATTAATTATTAACCTCTGATTGTAAAACAGTTTTACGATAAATAATTCAATAATAATAATAAAAAATAAAAAAAAATATGAAAAAATATCAGAAGTTAAAAATTAAATAAAATTTTATGTGCTTTTCATTTTAAAAAAAAGTGTATGTGTAATTTAATAGGCGTACAAGGAAGTCATGTGTTGCCCACATCAGATTTTTATTTTCGCTCTTATTGGCGCAGAGTGGACCGATGGTGGTGCACCGGGCGTACGCTCCGCGTAGCGTACAAACGATTTATATTTCTTGATACGAACGATTTATCTAAAATTATATTTGTATTTTGGGGATAAAAAAGGAAAATAATGGGGTTAAACTGTGTTAAAAAATTACAACTTAAGAAACGGCTAAAAATGTTCAGAATTTTGAAACTTTCGTTGTAAAAGTGTTTGCTGTTTTCAGTACACTAAATTCATGATATTTAGTTACAATTAGCAAAAACATTTAACAAATTCATGTAAAACATAAACCCTGTAACATTTTCGCGGCGGGTCATAGGCCCCCTTTTTTTCTTGTATTTTATAAATGGAGGTATAAAAACCGTTTTTTTTTTTTTAATTTAATTTCTAGCACCCACCCCCCGATTGTGTATTTGCTCGCGCTATGTGCATATATTTCAAAAATTGAAAATAGTTTTTTAATATCTATGTTTGGGCCGTGCTGCTCTTCTTTACTATGATTAAATTTCGTTGTTGCGGACAACATTTTTGGTGGTATGTTATTTTTTTCAATTTTTATCGAATTTATGAGACATTTACAAGAAATTAGCTCACTTAAAAGTAAAACTAGGCGCGGGGTTCGTGCTTCGGCGAACTCGGTTAGCTATTTCAAAGGACAACGATGTAGAACATTCAAGATGACCGAACCAGGCTTTTGCAGCGAAGGCAAAAGCTGAATTTAAAAATCACCGATGTAAATGTCTACCGAGGAATTTGCATCGGTGACATCCCAACGGCATTTCCAACTGGCATTTCAATCGGTGGCATTTCCAACGGTGGCTTATTACTGTGGGCGAAAAACGACTCCCGTTAAAACCCATCAGGGATATGAATGGGTGGTGTGGCGACCGGAAGGCGGGTGTCTTCCCCTACGGGGTTGGGATGTGCTGCTTTTCTTAGTTTGAATTTTCTAAACACTCTGCGGGTTAGAAGAAATCTGCATGCAGTTAAAATTTCCCAATGATTAGTTCAGCAATTTTCGCGGTTATCGGGAAAAAAGAAATAGGACGTGTCTTTATATAGTAATTTTCAGATTAACTCCTTTTATTGTTATATTTTATTATTGTTTTTTCTTTTTATAATAAATTTCTCATTATCTACTAACTATATTTATTTGACAATTGAAACGACCAGATAGTCTTAGAATGTAGATAGTATTTTAAAAACGATTTTTCATAGTATTCTAGTTTTAACATTAATACTAATTTGCGTTATGTTAATGCAAAATAAATCTGTGATAAAATCGACCTCGATTTTTATCGTTATTATGATGCGATTTATTAACTTTCAAACTTATTGGCATAGATACAACATCCTAAGATTAGATTATTTTTCACAAATTTTTATTATGGTTTTTTTTTACATACAAAATTTTCTAATAATTTTAATATTATTAATAAATAATAATAGCATGTTTATATTATTGTTTATATAATATAAAATTTTTATAATATGAATGTATATTAAATAATAAAGTTTTAATTTCGATGATTCATTTGATAATAAATAATCATATCAACTATAAAATATTTATTTTTTTTAATTCATAAAACGTTATCATAATTTTATTGCTATCAAAAATATTATCATTTTGCAAATAAAAATAATTATGCTAATAGTAAGCCTAATAAAAATAATATAATCAATCTATTTCCAGTCATTTAAACAATTATCAAAACATCTTGAATATTAAATTACCTCGCAAGTTAATTACGGTAAAAAATATGATTAACCCAATACAGCGGCGAATTTACATATATACCCGTTCTTTAACATCTACGAATACGTATAGTACCGTTTTTGATAAAGAAATATTTTTATATTATCGTAATATAATAAAACATTTTAATTTTAATTATCTTATTAAATTTATTTCGTTAAGAAAAAACTGCTTAATTAACATCGTACACACGTGTTACAAACAATCACGGATAATTACGAATAAAAAAGCGATTTTAAATGCTAAATGTAATTTACTGATAAGGAAATTTGTCTCCTAGTTTATTACTCATAAAACAATTAAAAATAAATTATTTATTTGATAAAGAAATATTTGCTTATATCTGTGGCGAAATAGTAGTGTCTCGACGTTTCATCCTGGGGTCCCAGTTCGAATCCCGATCAGGTCAGTGGCATTTTTGATACGCTACAAAAATTCAATTTCCATATTTCCACGAACAATCTTCAAATGTCACTGCGATGAATTAATAAATTAATTCATCGTAACGAAAAAAAGGTTAGACATTTATTTTGTATGTGGGAAGGGGATAATTGCCAACTTGCAAAAATAAGTCTAAAATCAAGAATTGACCTCGCGTTATCATACGCATGTACATCATTTCTAAGAGAATATTTGTTTTAATATTAGAGATAAATTTTTATTGTAAATCAAAACAGTTATGTCTAATATACAGATGACATTAAAATGATTTAACTTCAGTACTTCAAAAACAGTTCAAATTACTTTAGTTTAATTGGCCTTGTAGCCCCTAGAAGTTCCGTAACTATAGAGAAAAATTTTTAATGAAACAATCTAGAAAACCAGGATATTTCTATCAGGAGTTTCCTTCCCTTAGCAGAAAATTTCCCGCTTTAAGTCATCAAGAACTCACCTTTTCGCTTTCTTGTATTTTGCTAACAACAATGCCTTCTACAGTTCATTTTTTTTGGGGGGGGACAGTGTATTTATTTACTAGCCGTTACCTGTTGGTTCACTCAGGTGAATTTTGGATTTGTACGTAGAATTCAAAATAAACATTTTTTTTTTTTTGTTAAAATTCTAAGTTAATTTAAAGATTAATGTTGCTTTTTTTGCAAATATTGACAAGTTGTTCCATTTACGTTTATATTGGTGTAAATATTAGTTGAGCGACTAAGCAACAATATTTCGCCTCAATTTTGAACGATAAAACGATAGAGAAAATTGACCGGAGTCGTCTCCTAGAATACAATTATTATTCATTATATACTGTTAAGATTTAAAATTTTCATGCAAAATCAGTTTAGGCCAATTGTTTCAAATTGATAGGTGAAAATCTTTTTTATCCCCTATTTAGCATCGGTGATATCTATCTCCGCTTTTTGGCATGCCGAAAAGGATTTTTTTTTTGTAGGAAATATTTACTGAATATTTCTTAATCGGAATAAAATATTAAATTATAGAAATTATAATTAGTTTGCTCTGCAACTGTCATTTTAAGAAAATGTAAAATACCTTTTTTTTCTTTTTTTTTTAACCAGCAGGGCCACCATTAGGTATTGCTTCAGAAAATGAGATAAATGATTTGTAGCGTGTGTGAAAGTGCCATACCTGATCGGAATTCGAATCCGGGACATTCGGATGAAAGGCTGAGACCCCGGTTAAGCCTTAAAATAGTCTTAAAATATTTATTATTAATAATAATATTATTATTATTAATAATAATAATAATAATAATAATAATAAATTATATTATATTATATTAAAATAATAACATCCCAACTCCGTAGGGAAAGACACCCGCTTAGTGACGTTCCGGTCGCCCCCCTCCCCCCGTTCATTATCTTGTTGGGCTTTAATGAAAATTACCATAATAACAGCAAAACGGAAATCATGGTTCTAATGAAGCAGCGTATCGACATCGTCCTCTCCCTTCGAGTCAAGGTGGAGGTTGTCGAGACCAAGCCGGCCGCAAAGTACCTCGGTATGATGATTGACCGGAAACTCAGCTTTGTTGAGCAACTTCGGAGAGCCGCCGACAAAGCTGCAAGAGCCGTAACTGCTCTCAGCCGGTTCATGGCGAATTTCGGCGGACCGAAGGCTAGCAGACAGCAATTGTTGATGTCCACGGTGCATTCCGTCCTGTTATACGAGGCGGAAGTGTGGGCCCAGGCATTAAGAGTCGAAAGAAATCGGAAGCGGCTCGCGCAGGTGCAACGCACCGCGGCCTTGCGAGTCGCTTCCGCGTATCGGACGGTTTCCGAACCTGCAGTACTGGTGGTCGCCGGCGTCATACCCATTGCTATTTTCGCAAGGAAGCGCCAGGCGACCTACAGTAGGCGACGGGAAGTCGAAGACCGGGAGACCATTTCCAACGAGAAACGAACTCGCACGGTAAGAAACCTGGGACCACGAGACCAGAGTGATTGACCGCAAGGCTTATCCCTCTGGTCAGACCGTGGACGGAGCGGTGGCATGGAGAAGTAGAGTACTACATGACCCAGTTTTTAACGGATCATGAATACTTCCGCGCTTACCTCCATGTCATAAGGAAAACGCCGCCCTCCTCCGACTGCCTCTATTGCCTCTGTGTACGGGACGACGCCGAGCACACCTTTCTCAAATGTGCTACGTGGGCGGCAGATCGAGGGACACTAGAGGCGGATCTCAGAGCACTGAGCCCCCACGACGTGGTTGCGATGATGCTCCGTAACCTGAGCAGCTGGATGAGTGTAGCCCGATTCGTCGGCAGCATTCTCAAGACCAAGAAGGGTGACCTGGATAGCCCTGAAAATTAGGTAGCGGCCTTCTCAGGCTAGTATAGGAGGACTAGGCCGGAAATAAGGTGTTAAACGGTTCCGGGTCGAGTCCTGGAAGAAAGGGGGGTGGTTTTAGTCGGTAGTTTGCTGATGGTGATTGGATAATACCATCAGTGGAAGCCCGACACTTCGTGTGTAAATGCATTTCCATCTCCCTCCGCAAAAAAAAAAGAAAAAGTTATTAATCCTACAACTAACTTTTAACAAATCTTCAAATTCTTTGATGTTTTCTATTTTTGGTTCCAACGGTAATTGGTTAATATAATATTTGGAAACCTTTTCAATTTCACAAAATAATTCTTTCGTAGATATAATACTAGGATGTAGTGTACCTATTTACAAAATCTAAATGAGTTTTCCAAATCTTGTACTAGACTTAAAAATTTATAAAGTATATTAAGTTGATTAAGAAAGTCTGTTAATTTTTTTAACTCTTTAAAATTATTTACATATTCATTTATTACTGACAACTTATTTCTTAACTCATTAAAATTATCTTCAGTTAATTTTACGATTCCGTCATAAATACGTTTTTCTCTTAGACTAAAGGACATGAAATCATAAAGTTTTTCTTTCTTTACTTATTCGTATTATATTCTTTTTATGATAATTAAATGACCATTTAAATCGATCCATTTTTAATAGTTCATGATATAATCTTCCTTTTATTTCAATCATTAAAATAGACAATTGTAATGATCCATTTCCAATCGCTTAAGATACGTTTTTATATTCTGACCCCTTTCATATCCTATTCTTATCGTACGACTTAGCTAATGAAGTGCAAACAAAGAAAAACGTTTTTTAAAAAAATTAATGATAAAAAATAGATAATTTGAAGAAAAAAAATTATTCCCTGATTTACGAACACTGAATCCCGTCATGGCATCAGCAGTGATCCGCATCGGTCAGTGAGGTTAACCATAGTTTTATTAGAGAGATGCACCGACAGCATCTGTCATAACAATTGTTTGATTTTTTACTTGCGTAGATATATTGTAACCTGAGATCAGAATTTTTTTTAGTTTTACATTACGCAATAAGATATTAAAAATTTACACGCGTTAAAATCCTTACAAATATACATTTTATTCTATATTGAATGTAGGTGATTCAAAGAAACGGGAAATTTTACAAATTAAATAACGTTAATGAAACATTTTTTTTTAGATAATGAATTTTATTTCATGTAATTGTACAAATTTTGCCATTTTAGGATACATACATTTTAGTTTATTTTTTAAAGAGGACATCTTGCAGGTGACCTCCTCTTCTACGTAAACACTCACGAAGTCTCTTCGTTAATTGTTCATGGTTTGACGTAACATCTCAACTGGAATTTCCGCAATTGCTTCTCGGATCTTTGCCTTCAGTTCTTCCGTTGTAGCAGGTCTACTGTGGAACACTTTGCTTTTAAGGTGACCCCACAAAAAGTAATCGCAAGCTGAGAAATCAGGTGATCTGGGAGGCCATTTAATGTCACGTTGTCCAAACAATCGGCGTACAGCTGCTATCGATATTCGTGCAGTATTTGACGTTGCTCCGTCTTGTTGAAACCAGGCTGTGTTAAGAATCGCTGGAAATCTCTTTTGTTGTTCCACAACAAAGGTTTCAAGCACGGCTACGTAACGAGCCGACGTCATTGTAATCACAAGACCGTTGTCATCCTCAAAAAAATAAGGGCCTATTACACCGTAAGATGACATAGCACACCACACGGTCACTTTCTGGCTGTGCAACGGACGCTGGTGTAGCTGCGTAGGATTTCTTGTGCCCAGTATCTGAAATTTTGCTTGTTAACAAATCCACTGAGGTGGAAATGCGCTTCGTCTGACATCCACAGTTCGTGAACAAACGCTTCGTTATCTTTATCTTCTGAAGCATTACATTACAGAATTGTGCTCGCACAACTGCATCGTTCGGTTTCAGTTCCTGGACGATCTCCAACTTGTATGGATGGTATTGCAAGTCCTTCGCTAACATTCTTCGAACACTTGAACTATGCAATTGTAAAGATGCTGAGAGACGACGGATTGACCGATGTGGACTTCGTGTGACAGCATCTTGTAAAGCTTGAACATTCTGTGGTGTACGGACGGTTCGCTCACGGCCTGGAGGTTTCTTTTTCATTGCCGAACCGGTTTTCTCAAAATTAGACATCCATGTTTTAATTGCATGTGCTGATGGAAGACGGTCGTGCCGTCCCAGATTAAAATGACGGCAAAATTCTCAACGCACTCCCTCCACACTGTCATTGTTTTTGTAAAATGCTTTGATAGCAAATGCACGTTGCGCACCACTCCAAGGATCCATGACAACTAAATGGCAGGTTAGGTTAGAGAGGCTGGCGCCACTTATCAAGTGGTACCAATCGCCCACGGCTACCAACACAACTTTCAAAATTTCCCGTTTCTTTGAATCAGCCTTATTACCAACAATAGAAGTTAATTACATGCTATAAACAATAATTCTAATTCTATTATGAAACTTACGATACCTTAAACATTTATAAAAAGATTATTCCAATGAGATTATAATTACAAAATCAATAACAAGCATTTTACAAGGATCTTTTTTCGCATGTTGATATCGCCATATAAGTTTGAAGCTTGTTTGTGGGATACGAAAACGGGATTTTAAAGCATATGATAAATGCCGTTTCAAATTAGGACCTCCGATTAAAAGACCGAGACGCTACCACTTCGCCACGGAGATGGTTTATTTACTTCTATTATTTACAAAAGAAAATTAGCTTATAGTTTTGAAAGTAAATATTAAACTTTCCCCTGTACACAAAGAAAAATCACAAAACAACTTCTCGCACTTAACTGTAGAAAGGAATATTCATCCATCCACTTTTGTCATAAATAAATAATGCATTCATGACGCACTCATCGCTCGTACGCTCTGACCGTTATCACACATACACCGCCATTCGCTACTCGGAACGAAACGGAACGAGAGGATGTAAGGGAATATTTTATCCCCTTATTTATTTCAGATCCTGGATATCAGCTCCTTGCTGATGGGTCTTTCTATTTATCTGGCGGGTATTTAATTTTTAATGTCGATTATATATTTATTTTTAGTTTTAAGATAAACGAAATATGAAATTTTGTCTTGATCCTTAGTAGATCGTTTTGTAAAAAGTATTTTTTACTCGAATTATCCCTTAGGAGATTATCAAGATGTTTGCGTGCTTTTCCTGATGCGATTCTCCTTCAGTTTGTCTTCTAAATTTCTTTCAGTGCTAATACCGAAAGACATCTTTCCTTCGTTCTCTCCCTTTTTCTCTTTCTCACGTTTTCCATTTCTAGAAATTACTTTATACATCACAATATTTTTACTATACTATTAATTATGATGTCGGTTAATTAATAAAAGCAATGGCGGAAATGATACATATGATAGTGTCCGCTTGTTAGCCTGCTTTACGCACTAATAGATGACATATTTTCTTTAACTCTTTGTCAACACTCGCCAACTAGTCACGCAGCAAATTCTTTCTTTCAATTTGATAGCATCATTCGATTCAGTTAACCTTTGTGAAAGTACTTTGGTAGATATCGAAAAAATAAATAAATATTAAGTGACAAACAATTTTTCCGAAATTTAGGATTGCTAAACTGTTAATTTTTAAAAATATTATCTAAACGAAGTGTAAGTGTAGTGTAAAAATGTTCGTAAACAGATTATAGCCGCAACTAGTTTCAATAAGATCAAGGATTTGGTTACCTCAAAGTCACCAAATCCTTGATCTTAACAACTAGATTTTCCTACTCTAATGAAGGAAATATGTAATAAATAAAAGAAAATTCAAAAAGCAAGTAAAATTGGAGAATTATTTTCTGTTGTTTTAAACAGAAAAAAAATAGCAGAGCTTGTACACCACGTTTATTAGATAGAAATATTTTGAATAAATGTTTTTTAAGTATATTGTCGCCGAATGGCTTCGACGGCACATAATTCATAACCTTGTGGTGGCCCTGAAAAGGCCGTTTATTAGTGTTAGCTCTGAGAAAAGCTGTTGTTTCCGGAAGCTGGTCTCCGACGAAGTCGGGGAGTTGTGGCTCGTCCATTGAAATCCGACCGGGCTTTTCCTCAGCGGCAGTTGGATCCCCATACAACGTGGCAGTGGTGGTCCCCGGAGCCCCGTAGTGTCAGGTCGGCGTCGGTCGACTTTCGCCGACGCGGCCTAGGCGGTTCTCCCCGAGCGATCCCACGCTGGGCCGGCTCTTGCTGCTGAGCCCGGCGAGCTGGAGCTGGAGCAGGAATGTAGCGTCCGCGTCCAGCGGCTCCCTCGGCGGGGATGTTGGCATCCGCCGGGAGGTCCCACGTTGAGCCGGCCAAGGAACTTCTTCTTCTTCCAACATCTTCTTCAGGTGGTGGTCGACGATGAATTGCGTTCACTCTCGTGGTGAACGCTCTTTTATTGGTGCCTGAGAGTGCTGAGCTGCAGCGCCGCTATGGTGGGAGAACTGCGCGGTCTTTTACGCGATGTAAGTGATGCTTGTATCCGCGCGTCCGTATACTGTGCGCCCCTGTCAAATCGTTGCTACCGTTATCGCCCACCGATATTAAATTAAGCATATATACGGTAACGATATATTTGATAAAATTTTTTTCCTTAAATTGCACATCCATTTTTTGATAAAGTAAAAATAATAAAATATATTTAAATTTTAATGTCACATTATTGAATAGTTTAAATTGTTTGTAAAATATTGGCTACTTCAAATTATACTTATATTTAAGACATTATACATTAAGGTGTTTATAGAAACCGATTCAAGAATTTAGAAGATGATCCGCTACATCGAAATAAAGAAAAAACTTTATCAACATTTGTCCAGAAACACTTAGTTAACCGGCTATCCGCCATTTTGTACTTTTAACTTAAAAGTTTATTTCTCGGGAATGATTAATCGTATAGAACTGAAATTTCGTATACTACTGGGGTACCTAGAGATTTACTTGTATAAAAATAACGAACCTGGTCTCTCAATCCAATTCAAAATGGCAGCCATGTAAACATTTTAATTGTTAATATCTTTGCAACAACTGGTCAATTTAAATTTTATTTTATCTCAAAAATGTTAAGCGTTGTATGACAAAGAAAGTGAAACCTTATTACTTCCTTGTACGAACTAAAGTAAGTATTGTGATCGCAAAAAATTTCGGTTTTCAGATTTCAACGGAAATATCCATTTTGATCATCCCTGAATCCATTTTGACTTGTTTCGGCGTGACGTATGTACGTATCTCGCGCAACTCAAAACGATTAGCAGCCGTCGAATGTTGAAATTTTGGATTTAGGACTGTTGTAACATCTAGTTGTGCACCTACCCTTTTTTTTTGCAATCGACTGGATAAAAAGTGTCCAAAAAAGCCCAAAATTTGGATTTTGGATATTTTCGTAACTGCAGCAATTGAGAGCTTTTTAATATCATAAGTGGTACTTATTTTCATTAGTTTCAGAGTTATAACCAAATAAAATTTTAATTAATGGAATATTTTGATCTTACAAGGGGAAGACATATCGATTCAAATTCGACTTCAATTCTTTTTTTTTTAACTTTTGTTTGATTTAAATGTATTGATTTATTAATAGTTATTAACCTCTGATTGTAAAAAAATTGTACAATAAATAATAATTCAATAATAGCAACAAAAAAAAAAATGAAAAAATCAGTAGTTATTAGTGAAATAAAATTTTATGTACTTTTAAAAATGAGTATAAGTAATTTAATAGGCGTACAAGGAAGTCACGTGGTGTCCACACCAGATTTTGTGAAACATGTGTTTATTAAATATTAATTGAAATTATAATTTAGAATCGTATATTTTTATTTATGCATATTTATGCATTTCTTTCAGTGTACTTGATAATAAATATCGCTATAAAATCTAGTAACCTTCCCTTGTTTCGTTTTTGTTTTCATTTTGTTGACGGTTACATCATAATTTAAAAAACATAGTACTACATATATACAAAGCTTATTTATTTAAAGAGTAATAAAGGGACTTTTACACTATCGTAATATTTCAGGTATAATTGTTGAATTAATAATTGTATAAACATATCTGATGTTAATAAAAAGTAATATTTCAGCAATTGTGTTACTGTCCACTTTATTAAAGAATTGGAGGATCGTATCTGATTTTCAAATGAAATAAATTTAAATGAAGTGCAGCAAAAAAAATTTGTATATGTAATTTAATAGGCGTACAAGGAAGTCATACGGTGTCCACATGAAATTTTTTATTCAAATCCGTATATATTTATATATAAACGTTATGGCAAAAATTCTTGAAATTAGTCACTGTGGATTAAACAAACTAGTTCTCATTTCCTCCCGAATAAAATTAAATCACTCGACACGATCTCAACTGAATAATTTCATTAATGTTACAGTGTAATAAATTATAATAATTTAGTAATATTAAAAATATTACAATAAAATAAAATATTATTGAAATTATGAAAATATTGTGTAATAATAAATAATATTAATTAACAGTATACATAATTTAGTTCGATACGATTAACCATTCCTGAGAAATAAATTTTTATGTTAAACGTACAAAATGGCGGATAGCCAAAAAAACACAAGTTATTTCCATAACTTGTGTTCTTTTTTTAGTTCAGTTTAGTCATTTTTTTAGTTCAATTTATTTATTTATTTATTTTATCTTTCGTCAGTCGTGTTTTAATTTTTATAATTGTTTTTATTTTTTATTTTTATTTTATTTTTTTTATTATGAATATAAATAGATAAGTATAGTCGTAAGGTAAAATTAATTTCAAATTTTATGTAGAATTAGATTAGCTCTATGTAAAGTTCAACAATATCGTTATCAGTTATTTTTCTTTAAATATAATTGCAAGTATATTTAATGTTTGGTACTAAATATAAGTATTTTAAATAAATAATCCTCGATATATATTTTATAGTTATTTAATCTATCACATATAAATGTTCTCTCTTATTTTCTCTCCTTGTATAATATTTTCTTGCTGATCATTTTATTCCGCTTTAACAGAATTATTTATCAAGTTTATAAATGATTTATTATTTATAACCTATCGAAATATAACCTTACCTATCCGTACTGAGTTAGCGCTGCTTATATTGGTAACACTGATTGATTGTGGTGTAGATTTCAAGGTCATTTGTTACAATATATCACCTTTTATTATCTCTTTTGTTAAATAAATATTAACGGGTAACATAAAAGATAGGGTGGTATTTTTTGATCTTATATCTATCAACTTACATTATTATCAGTTCTTTTTATTTTTTTTTTTATTTCATAACTTTATTCACTATGAATCAATTTAGATAATATAATAATAGAACTTTGACCTTATTTTTTTTAACTCGAAGGTTGAAAAGTTGAACCAACTTTGGTTTATTTAATACAACTTTTATAATTTTTTTTTGTCGCCGCGATCATTCACCTCTTCTTTTTTTTCATTTTATTATCTCTTCTTTTGTTTTAGCTATTTAAAATTAAAATAGATTACGGCTTTCCCGGTTATTAATAATAAAAATTAAAAATTTTTTGAGTCAAAAAATGAAAAAAACCAGAAAAATATATTTTAAAGGTGAAGAATAAATTTGCAAAAAAACTTTTCGATAAATATTTATATATAGGTAAATCTTAACTAATCTGTTTAAGTAAAGTGTTCTTTAAATCTAACATCATCTTCAATAAATGCTAAAATAAGAAAAAAAGCTCGTATGTACTTAAAGTATGCACGTAAGAAGTTACACTATTTTGGCATGAATAAAAAAAGAATTTTTTTACGCATTGAAACAAATTTGAACTAAGTCAACGATCGATGTAAGACATTAAACACCATGAATAAAAAAGTTTGAATAAGTAACAAATTAAATTAAATAATATTTATTTTATACAGTTAAAAATTACTGAAGTATTCGTTGTCATATAAAACAAAGTTCATTGAATATATTTCAATTAGTTTACTTCCATTAACTCTTCGGATGACGATTGAATAGGCACGAGGATTATCAGCGACTTATAATATGAAAAAAAATACAAAAAAAAAAATAAAAAATTAAAAAATATATTTGATTACATTAAAAAATTATTTTTTAAAAAAGCTTTTATTTAACTAATATTAACATTAATAAAAAAAGGAAACAAATTAGAAAAACTCACTAAAAAGTAAAAAATAAGAATTAAATCAAATTGAGAATTTTAAACAAAAAACATAATATATTAACAAATATAAAAATGCACTGAAAAGTAAAAAGTAAATTATATAAATATCTATTAAATAAAAAAATAAATAAATGTAATAATTATTAAATTTTTAAATTAAAAGTAATGTAAATATTTAGTTAAATAAAAGCGTGGCGCAGTTTTTATAATTTATTTAAAACAGCACAACAATTATTTTTACAACAATTAATCTTCATTTTCATTTTCAACAACGACGCGAGGAGGCGGAAAGGTCTGCTGGAACCTCTCCAGTTGAGACTGACTAGCTACAAGTAACAATCTGGGAAAATGCACCCACTCGCTTTCTTTGTACGTGTTCTCACATAGTTGAAGTTCATCTTCGAATTCTGCTTGTAATCTAAGCCAAATTGAACGCACTCTTTCCGCTAAAATTTTCATTTTAATTAATTATGAATTTTTATTTAACGAATTCATAATTACGATTACAATTATAATAACGATAATAATTAATAATTTTTCAGATTACCGTCAAAATGTTATAACTTTGTGCAAGATTTCTAAATTTAATTTTTATTTTTAATCTTATTAACCCTTAAAGATCATCTCGGTGCAAATTTGAACCATCAAAGAATTAAAACTTGAGTTATTTTATTACAGATAAATAAAGTATGACATGTTAAACAACCTCATTAAACAAAAAATATATTTTAAAATGCAACAAATGTCTATAAATACTTATTCGAAAAAATTGTTATAAAAACTGCGCCACGCTTTTATTTAACTAAATATTTTCATTACTTTTAATTTTAAAATTTAATAATTATTACATTTATTTATTTTTTATTTAACAGATATTTATATAATTTACTTTTTACTTTTCAGTGCATTTTTATATTTGTTAATATATTATATTTTTTTGTTTAAAATTCTCAATTTGATTTAATTCTTATTTTTTGCTTTTTAGAGGGTTTTTTCTAATTTGTTTCCTTTTTTTATTAATGTTAATATTAATATTAGTTAAATAAAAGCTTTTTTAAAAAATAATTTTTTATTTGTAATCAAATATATTTTTGTAATTTTTTTGTATTTTTTTTAAGAGTAAAAATATTTATTTTTACACATCGAAGTTACAAACGTGTACAAAATTTCAATCATTTTCATACGATAGTTCATGAGAAATGAAAATTTTCAACTAAATGCATGAATTTAGCGTAGGGGTAGTGCGTGGGGGCGTGGGGGTGGGTCATATCAAATCCCGACACCGTAGTGCTACATTGTCATAGAAGTTACATACGTGTACCATTGATTTTCATACGATAGATCAGAAGATATAGCAGTTGCAAGATTTGATTATTCCTAAAGCGAGATAAATAAAAGCTTTTAAAAATATGATACAGTTTTATTTTATAATAGTGTATTTTATCAAAACTTTTTTTTTTGTAAATTTTAAATTACTTATGCAAAATCAAGAATTTATCTGATTGTGCTATTTTCTCTGTCATTAAAAAATATAATTTTACTCGTAAAAGATAATATTTATACAAATATAACCTCAAATCTTTATACGCAATTCATAAAAAAATTAATATACGCTGCAATATAAATAAAGTTTCATGAATATACAACAATATATAACAATGTAACAACAATATTAACAGTGTAAAATATCCGTCTTCAGAAATCCGTGTATATATATAAATATATATTTATTAAATTCAATATCTGTTATGTTTACAACACGTGATAATCACTTAATTGCATTGAACGACTGACTGAATTAGACACTACACGCATTTGCGTGCAAACTGATCCACTTGGGCCTGCGCAAATGTTCATGGTATGTTACATCGGCGTCGAAACTTCCGTAACTTGCTGAAAATACACTCTGATCAGTTTCTCCTAACGCGCCAAAAGAAATATGACTTAACAAAATTTTTTTTATAAAATTCAAATGCATTTTCGATCAGGGATTCTAAATTTTTTTTTTAAATTTTAGACATTTCTTGTTAGCTCTAAATAAGAAATATAAACTTTTAAAAGATTTTTGAAAAATATTCTAACCGAAGGGAGAAAGAAGAAAAAATATATATTTCAATTTTAAGAGACGTACGTGTGGATAGATGGCATCAACAATGGAGTTTGCTATATTCTATTTTGTGCAATGTATTTTGCACTGTAATAAAAATAAAAGATTGAATTGAAGTGTTTTATGGTGGGTTGTCTGACATCTAGACTGTGCTTTTTTGCACATGTTATGTGCAAAATTGAATTGAATTTTTATGTCGATAATATTTATTTTACAATGAAGTAAAAGATTGACGTGATTTATTGCGGGCGGTAACTTACACTTTTATTGTGTATCAGACTACGTTAATATCATATTAATACTAAATGACTCTTAACAGAAGCCGTGTACGACATAGATAAAAAACAATTATGCTACAAACCGGAAAATGGATGCTGCGATGAAATGGATAAACATTTCATACGCTTTATATCTAAGAAAATATTATATTATTTAGAACCCAACCTAGCAATACAGATTCCTGCGTTATCTTAGATATCCAAATGATTTTTGGACCGATGAGGTGAAAACGTTCACATTAAATTTGTTCAGTTAACATATAAAATTCAAAGAAATACTAAGAATAAATGAAATAATTGAACATTATGTCCGTGAACCAGACCCTAACTATGAAAATGTAGCATGTACAACATTACAGATATGAACAATTTTCAGGAAATTCGACCGATAAGATGAACTGGTCGTGATATATGTAAAAATCCTGCTAAATAAGATAAAAGGTTGATCAAACGATTCGATGCGATTGATGATATAAAAGCTATTATACTTTTACTCGATCTCAGATTAAAGGAATTAAAAGATAAAAGCAAAGTTGCATATATCGGAAAATTATGTTATACATATCGAAAGCGATCAGAGAACTTGACATCAATAAGAAAAAAGTAAAGGCGATTAGGCAGGAGGGAGTAGAGTAAGGTGACCCGCTTCCTCTTCCCGTTTCAATAACACCTTTACACACACAGGAATGTTTTTCTTTGCCAAAAACTCATTAATTGGAAGTGCAGTGTCATGATGCAGCATCCAGTTGTCTTTGATGGCTGATCTCATGCGTGCAACTCTCTTCCGCAGTCTTTCAAGAATTTCTCGGTAAACATATTGATTTATAGTCTGTCCTGTAGGCAAAAACTCCTTATGGACAATTCCATGAATATCAAAGAAACAAATTAGCATGGTTTTGATTTTTGATCTGCTCATTTTTGCTTTATTGGGACATGGTGAATTTGAAGTGTTTCACTCCTTGCTCTGGCAATTTATTTCTGGGTCGTGTCGTACTCAAATATCCAAGATTCATCACCAGTAATAACAGTTTTCAGAAAATCAGGATCAGTTTCAATTCACCTCTAGAAGATTACGATACACTTCCACCGTTTTTGTTGTTTTTCTGTACAACATTGAGGTTTTTTGGGAGCAACTTTGTACAAACTTTTTTCATGTCAAATTCGTTTGTCAACATTTGATGGACTATGGTACGGTTCAAATTCAATTGTTCTGCAATCATTCTAACAATTAATCGCCGGTCGTACCGTATCAAGCCTCTGATTCTCTCAACATTGTCGTTACTTTTTGACGTTAACGATCTTCCAGAACGTAGATCGTCCGCTAATGATTCCCGGCCATCTGAAAATGCTTTAAACCACCTAAAAACTTGGGTTCGTTACAAAGCCCAAGTTCAATTTTTAAAACGTTTCAGTAGCATTCTCACCGAGTTTAACACAAAACTTGATTGTTCATAATTAGTATCACTCAGTTTTGTAATACATAACAAAAACTCGTTTCACAAAAAGTTTGTTTACGTCTCTCGTGGCAACAATAGACTAAAAATATTAATACCTAATATAAATCAGCTGTTCATATAACCATATGTTTACTAGTAACTTTACAGTATTGCCACTTTGGCTGCCAAAAAACTAGTATCATTACTTTATTTACAGACCTCGTATACATATTTTGTTTCTGTAATCACAGTTGCGTTGAACATGGTGTCAAAAGATCGTTCTATATATATATACATATAGAACTTAATCTAAAAAAATATTATTCATGGCAAATCACCTTCAACTGTTATTTATTATGTCACCTTAACCGTTATTTTATTACTTTATTATTACAAACAGTATATAGTAAATTAAAAATGGTAATATTTTCTTGCATTTTTATACGAGAATATTTTGGCTAAATCAAGTATTTAATCCTTATTTATTTAAAGGTAACCAATTCTATTAAATTAGATGAAAGACCTATTTTCATGTAGAACAAAAAAATCATTTAATCCTTCGAAATGATCTTATTATGTTGCAGTTTTAATTCTTTATGAAAATACTTAAATAATTTTCCCACAGATTTATTTTATCGTAAAAAGAAAATTATTAACTTTTTTCTAATCAGCTTTGTTTATATAATCGGTTTTCTAAAATACATTTTGAAACCATAAGTAAATCGAATGAGTAATTATGAAAATAATGAAGATCGTCCATTATCGGCCCTCGTTGGATACAAACATTATAACACAAAATAAATCTCAAAAACAGAACTTCAAGAAATTATAACCGCGGAATAGTCTATAACAGTAACAAAAATAGAAATAACTAACAATAAAACGTCAAAAGAGAATAACGGATAGGTAAGATTAAGAAGGTAATAAGGGAACAAAACAGTAACAATAAATGATTCGATAAAAATATAATAATGACAGTACTAAGTCCTGACAACCAGTATCAGAATGTTAGAATGCCAGAAAAGTAGCAACGTCAATAAATAATAATGTTCTTAGAATCTAGAATAGTAACAATAACAATACACAGAGCAGTAATAACGCTAATACCGTTATAGAACTCAACACTGCACGCTGTACCAAATTACTAAAAAATAATTTGGTATATAACACCGAGATAGTATATCATTCCAACCCCGTAGGGGAAGACACCCGCCTTGTGACGGGTCGCCACACCCTCCCCCGTTCCAAACCCTGATGGCCTTTAACGGGAGTCCTCTTTCGCCCTCTAACCTTTTACATCTCACAGTAATAAGTCAGGCCTTGTTGGGATGCCACCCATATAAATGCCTCGGTAGACATTTAGATCGGGGATTTTCAAACTCAGCTTTTCCCTTCGCTGTAGGCCTAGTCCGGACATCTTAAATGTCCTACATCGTTGTCCTCTTAACTAGCTAACCGAGTTCGTGGAAGCACGAACCCCACGCCTAGTTCTACTTTTACTGAGCTAATTTCTTGTAAATTTCTAATATATTTGAGACAAATTGTAAATCAACATACCACCAAAAATTTTGTTCACAACGAAAATTTAGACCTAGGTCCCTTAGTGAACTCAACTTCAGTTCATACCCCTAACTTGGTTAAGTTACTGATTCCGGTCTGGTCTACAAGAGAGAGATGGACAGACCTTCTACTCCCACTCAGCTCCATCGCACAGAGTGCCGCGTGACATTTACTTCACTTCCTACCATCGTTGAGATGCCGCTAGACCTCACGGTTGCATGGGATCCATACCCTCGGCAGTGCAGTCGCCATCCTGCAGACATTGATGTTTGCTAGTTCAAAACTGCCCTCGTCAAAACGGCGCTACACCTCACGGCTGCATGGTAACCCAAACCCACCGAAGTAGTATATCATATATGATTTGTATTATCAACGACAATTCAAATCTTGAGACTTGTCACGAATCACTGAGGAGGTCCAGTACATGAAATCTTTTCAGCCGTCCAACAGGTTTTAAATAGTCTTGAATGTAGTTGTCCGTTGCAAATCGCAGTGCCTTCGTTATAACTCAGGATTTTGTTTTAAAATCGTCGGATCACCTTAATGTTACTTACACAACTCGTTCCCCACAGTTGCACACAGTAACTCCAGATTGGTTTTAGGAATACTTTGTACATCAATAAGTTATTTGAAAGAAACAAGTTAGAATTCCTACCCGATAGCTAGTGTAACCGCATAAACCTCATGTTTAATTTTTTCTTATTTTATTTTACGAGATCCTTCCAGCTAAATCGATGATCAAGGTATGCACCTAAATACCGCACTGTGCTCGCATCAAGATAAGGTTATTGTCTAAATGTACCTGAGGGCAATCACCTCTCCTCATGGTGAGTATCACGTGATTCGACCCGACTAAATTCACCCTTATCTTAACCTGTATAACGTTTCGTCGATGAGGTCCAAAACAGACTGCAGCTTTCTGTAAGCCAGAGCCGCGTCGCTGTCAACCGCTAAGATTACTGTGACGTCTACAAAGGACGCAACTGTGGTATAATTTGGACTGGGAAAGTCCGTAATAAAGATACGTAAAATAAAATTGGACCCAGGACTGAACCTTGAGGAGCGCCGGACTGAATATTGTAAAAGAAGAATTCCTGGTTACATCTAGCTTGTATAAATGCGACCTAGGTGATCTATTATAAAATCGTCAATTATAAAATTAATTTAGCATTTTTTTCATTCCCGACAATTATTGATTGAGATCGGAATTTTTTTGTAAATCTTCATGTTTTAAGGTCCAATTAGTTCATCTAGACCAAAATATATGTACTCGTATATATATGTCGCACTTTTGGCATTGCGACACATATTACAATATTGACCGAACCGATATCATTCAAATTTGGCTCAAATATTTTTATACATTGGATATCGATCATATTACTTTTTTCAAAATTTGTTAAAGGGGAGGGGAATATTGTGAAAACCGATTTCGACTTTCTTCAAAGGCATTTTAGAGAAAACTTTATTAAAGTACATTTATTGTTTCACGAAGAATGTAACAAACATTAAGGAGTTTTCATACTCTACTGGTGAAAAAAAATGAAAGTTCATATAAACATAGGTTCGTTAGCGAGTGTATCGGCTGGCAAAACATTTCACTCTGATTTTTGCGCCCTCGTTAAAATTAAGCCAATCTGCAATGTTTGGGAACCAAATTAAGGGATAATTTTAGTGGTTTTGTATGAAATTTTAACCAAAAAATATAGCTCCAAGAAATGTATTTTTAGTATTTTTCAAGAAGTTTTGTATAAACTACAAAAGATTGGAGTTACTAAACACAATACTCTGTATCTGGCATAAAATATCTTTGTTAAATGAGTAGTAAAAAGATAAATATTTTAAACAAAACTTGTAGAAAATTTGATTGTGTAAAATTATATTAATTAAGTCCATAGAATTTAAATAAAAACGTAAGAATTTCGAAGTTTATTAAAAGTAAGTAAAACGTACAAAAATATGGCAGATTTTTACTAGGTATAAACACAGTAAAATTTTTCCCTGTGATACAGATCAAGCTCCTAAGATACCAATCCGAATGACTTTCTCTGAAAGTAATGATCGGTGGGAGGTGTGTAATTGAAAATATAATTTTTACGCATGGGATTTAAAATATAATGGCGAGTAGTTACATTTCGACTGAACAAAACTACACTTCGTTTACATTCATACATATCATCCTCATTCATTCATTCATGTAATACCTTACGGTGGTTCTGAAGGCTAAACAGACAAAAAAGAAAGCTATCAAAAAGAAAATCTGATTTTATTACAAAGATAATACTAACCAACCAGCAATTAATAATCAAAAAAAGAAAAAATATCCCACACGCAAATACTGCTCTTGTTACGTTAAAGCTGATAAATCTTATGTTTTTTTTTTTTTTTTGAGTATTTTGTTATTTAAATGAAAAGTTGGATATTAATTATCTATGTGTTTTTTTTAAATATTTGATAAATTTGGATGATGATTTTCAAATGGTTTTTTATTCTAAAAATAACATTATTATAAAATGAAATGATATTATTACATCAGCATTGTTACATTTCATATTATTGATTAACTGCACTAATTCAATTTTTTTTTAATAAAATTATAAATAATACTTGTTTACTCCTGAATAAATGATATTATTCTGTTTATTAATGTAATATCTATGTTGCTTAAGTACATATTTTTAATGTATTCTTGTATAGTTTAAAATAGATGTCTTTAAGTATCAATTTTTTTTAGTAAATCATGTTTTTTTTCTTTTAAATTAATATTTGTCATTTTGCGTTAGTAAAAATGTTTTATTGATAAATTTATTTTATTTTTTTAAATGTTCAAGTACATTTAACCATTAATAATAATACGTCAATCATTTATTAACTTAATTTTTTTTTCTTCAATCTAGCTTGTCTCTTTACAAGTGATTGCCAGAATATTTACTTTCTGTCATTTATCCGAAAAAAAATTTTAATTTCAAATTTTATCTATCCACTTGATTTTCAACATTCTCCTGTAACACCACATTTTATAAGACATTTCTTTCCTTTCTGTTTTTCCTGTTTTACACTATGATAAAGTGTGTTAACTTAAATAGATATTTTCAAAAATTCCCTTCTAATTTGTATTTATATATATATCTATATACAGAGTTATCATAAAAGAATGATGCGGTTTCAGTAATTCATAGGAAGATTGTAGGGAAATTTCTAGATGTTGTACTGGTATCCCTGAAAACCTCCAACCCAAAAGTTTGTTTATCAGCAGTTGTAACCACAACGTCAGTTATTGTATTGTTGTTGCGGTGAGTTTAGCGAGTTTATGTTCTCGGATAAAGACAAAGCAAAGTGTGTTTTATTGATGGCTGAATTAAAATCCGTAATTTCAGTTCAACGTGCGTTTCGACGTGAATTCAGAAGTGATCCACCGCACAAAAATAACATAACACGTTGGTTCAAACAATTTGAAGAAACCGGATCGGTTAAGAAACAGAAATCAACCGGCAGACCAAGTGTACCGGACGAAACGGTTGAACTAATTAGACAATCGGCAATTAGAAGTCCTGGGAAGTCCATCCCCCGTCGAAGCGTCGAATTAGGTATTCCAAAATCGTTCACAAAGTTTTACATAAAAAACTGAAATTACACGCTTATAAAATCCAGATACTGCAGAAATTAAACCCCGATGATGGTGTAAAACGTTACAATTTCGCTGTTGAAATGTTGGACAGAATAAGTGAAAACGAATCATTTTTAGACTATATAATTTTTACAGACGAAGCTACATTCCATGTGAATGGGTGCGTTAACAGACACAATTCACGAATATGGGACTCTGAAAACCCACACGCAATTGTTGAGAAACAACGCAATTCGCCTAAAGTTAATGTTTGGTGTGGTGTGATGAATAATGGTGTAATAGGGCCTTTCTTCTTTGCTGAAAAAACAATTAATGGAGTCGTGTATCTTGACACGTTAACCGATTATTGCTTTCCTCAGCCGGATGAACTCGAAAACATTCATCGACTTCATTTCCAACAAGATGGTGCTCCCCCGCACTTCAATGCGTTGGTCACGGACGCTTTGAACGAAAAATTTGGAGATCGATGGATTGGCCGGCAAGGACCCATACTTTGGCCTCCAAAATCCTTGCGATTTTTTCTTGTGGGGGTACATCAAAAGCGTTGTTTATACACAAAAAATTCGCGACCTAAACCGCTTAAAAAACAGGATTAATGAAGCGATGACAACCATTAACGAAGAAATGTTACCTAATGTTTGGAGAGAAGTTGAGTATCGTTTGGACATTTGTCGAGCGACTAAGAGCGTATATATTGAAATTTATTAATTATGTAAAAAAATGTTTGAAACGACAAATTTGAAAAATAAAAAACATAAACTGTAAGTAATTCTGTTTTAATTTAAAGCATGTTTTAAACCGCACCATTCTTTTATGATAACTCTGTATATAAAAATGAATGTTTGTCTGTCTGTATCTCTCTTATGCCTTCCTAAACCGTTCATCCGATTGCGATGAAACTTTGGTGAGTTGTTTAGCGCACGCCCGCGAAGGTTTCTAAATTAGTTTGGACCCGCTAGGTGGCGCTGGGGTTCAGATATTTGGAAAAATTACATTTATGGTCCAATTTGGCTCATATTCAGAATATGTATTAGTTACACGAAAAGAAATATTTTTGCAAAAAATGGATCTTCTAAGTGGCGGTGGTGTCGAGATATTTACGAAACAAACAAATAAATATACAGACTTTCTTCTTCAAAAAAGGCAATGTTCGTAAGTGTGTCCGCTATAGACTAAAAATCTTCTGAGCTGATTTATGCGCCGGTTCTTGCAAAATGGTCCGCGTTGCCCGGAGAAAGTTTAAAGCTATTGAAATTCTCGATCTGATCAGTAGAAAGAAAAAAGTTAGGGGTATTTTGAACCGGTTACTGTGTTTTAGTGAGTAGTTTAAATTAAATCCGGTAAGTGCTGCTGTTTTGACAATTGGATTTATTTACATTCTGATTTTCATAATGTGAAAGGTTAAATTTTGTGATGTTCTATATGTTTCGTAAGTTTCTTAATGTTCAGTAATGATTTTGCAGCCACACCTCTTTTCGTTAAAAAGCTATTTTACACCGACTACTGTGATTAGGTAGTGGTTTGAGTTAAATCCAATAGTAGTGCTGTTGTTTAAAACTTTGTTAAATGTTAAATTTTGTGAAGTTCCATAATGTTTAATTTTTTAATGTTTTATCAAACTTTCAATTGTGTTCATTTAATCCATGTATATATATATATATATATATATATATATATATAAAGTGATTCACAAATATTGTAATAAACTTTGAGGACATGTTTTACTAGTGAAAATAAAGAAGAAATTTCATAAAAATATAGGATATAGATTCAGAAAGCTTCGTTAGCGAGTGTGTCGGCTGACGAAAGACATTGCTCTGAAATCTGCGCCTTGCATAAAATTAAGCTAGACTGTAATTCTTACCATATTCATGGCATCAGTTCAAATCTATCACACTTTCATATCTTTATTTTTCTAATAAGATTGGAAATTCTTACGTCTGCGTTTAGTTTCTACGGACTTTATTCACATCAATTTAATCAGAATCAAATTCTCTCCAAGTTTTGTTTAAAACCTTTATTGCCCATTTAACAAAGTTATTTCGCGCCAAACATAAAACAGTGTTTTTATCGACTTCAGTCTTTTAACTTTTACCTCAGATTTTTCGAAAAGCAACTAATACGTTTCTAGGACCTATTTTTTTCTTTTTAGTTTTTCCAGTTAGATTTCATATAAAATCACTAAATCTATTCCTTAATTTGGGTCTCAAGAATTAGAGTCTCCCTTAAGTTTAATGAAGGTGCACCAGCCGACACACTCGCTAACGAAGCTTTCCCAACCTATATTTATATGAATATTCTTCTTTATTTTCACCAGTAAAACGGGTTCCGAAAGTTTGTTACGTCTCGTAAATCACTCTCTCTCTCTCTCTCTCTCTCTCTCTTTCTCTCTCTCTCTCTATATATATATATATATATATATATATAGTTTCTAAGATGATGGGCTGGCTATCATTTTTCGGATTCTACTTCTAAAACTAAACAAAAACTATCCTTCGGAAAAATGGCAATTTCTCCTTCGTTCTCCCCCTGTCCGACATTTTATTATTTTTATATAATAATTTATATCTCAAGTTCGGATAGAGTAATCACATTAATATTTGGTAAGCGTCTTAGTAATAAAGTTTTAAAATTAGCAAAAAATCAGGACATAAATATCTTGCATTAAATTTACGTATGTGTGTGTGTGTGTGCGCGCGCGCGCTTTTTAAATAATATTTCAGGAAAGGATTTGTCAACATCCATGAAAAAAAATCAGATTAGAGAGAAATAGAGAGTGAGACGATATTGCGCTCTTTTATAAATTTCAAACACATGGAACAAATTTCTATGCTATTAAAAAACATACTTCCGATCTGTTATACTGGTAACTAGTACTAGCTTGCACTTACCAGCAAATCGGCAGTCGTTTTTTTTTCTTTGGGATAAATATCGTGTAACTGTACAACACATTCTATTTAATTAACTATATTGAAGATTTAAAAGAGCACGCAGATTTGGTGTTGTTTTAGGCGGCAGTGTGAACGAAATTAAATGCCTTTTCAAATTCTTAAAATCAAAGTATTCCCTGAGATTCATTCTCTATTCATTTTCATTTATTCGATTCATACACGTAACTTACTTATTTTTTTGTGATTATATTTTACAAAATTTATTTTTTTTAGTAATTGACTTTCGTGTCTGATTAGCTTACAAAAGTTATTTTATGAGCCTCCCTTTTGCAACTTCTACTTCATTTACTTGAAGTTTATAGTTAATATATTAATTATACTGTACAAAGGTATTGAATAAATTTACTTGATTAATAATTATATATTTAAAACTTTCTTATTTTTCTGTACTATATTTTGAAAGTTGATTTTGTTATTTTTTGTAGCGTATCCTCAAAATGTTATTAAGATTTTCATAGTCTGAAGCAGTGTTGCATCTTACTGTTTGTTTCCCATGCCGTAATAACGTGTTTAGCATTAAAAAAACCTCGGTGTAAGCGTGTGAATTTATAATACTCCTTTTTTGTATTAAAATTTGAAAATAAAATCACAAAAAATATTATTTTTTTAAATAATGAAATAAAAGATAATGAAAAGATTTTTTTATATTGCTTTATAAATTTAATGGAAAAATAAAATGATTGATTCTAACACATGACATGATGACTTTACAGGTAACTCTATCTCATCCTTTTAAAAAAAACCCCATGACATATACATCTATATTTACTGAAAATGTTTGGGTATGATAAAACCCAACTAACCAATAAGATTTGAGAAAATATCTTTTATCTTCTGAAGAAGACTTACCAGATGTCAATCGGGGTTGTCACGACCTCAAACCTCAGGCCCGAATTAATATTTTTCTTTCTTATGTATAATTCAGAATATAGAATGCGTAAAAATTTGCTTTAAAAAAGTTCTTGTGATCGATAAATTAGAAACTGTTTGTAAATTAATTCAAGTGGAGAAACGGTATGTCTCAAGATACACAACACAGAGAAATGCCGACTGCGTTATTAGATTAGAATTCTCTATTTTGCTTATTTTACTTTCTCGTCTAGATAGCGCTGATATAGCAGAGCTACAGCTCTAGAAGGGAAAGTGTATGAAATCGATCCAATTTGGGATTTTTCTCCGGATCATGACGTTTTTGACACCGAAAGAACCCAAAAACCAAAAACCGGATGGAAATTTTCCGGATGTTAATGTTCGTATGTACGTGTTTGTGTTTTGAGTTGGCCTCTAATCACCTTATATCTCCTGACAAAGCATTTCTGGATTTACGTATGTAAATAATTTTTTTTTCTTTATTTTCACTTGTAGAACATGTCTTGAAATTTTTCCGTTAATTCGTGTCACACGGTATATTGATTTTTGTACCTACAAATAATAGTATACTTCCCATAAATCTCTAATGCTCATATTGTACTTTATATATGACAAAATATTCATTAAAAATCTTTTTAGTATCATCACGGTATGATACTTTATTATTTTTAACCAATAAACTAACAAAACAGATCGCTCCGCTCGAACTGGGTAGTTCCATAACATCGTTCAAATGAACAATTCACAATTTAACTGTAAAATAGTTCGTAATATTGTACATAAATATAACCGTAAATAATTAATTATATCGTAATCAACAAACATTATTTAGTTTTATTTAAATTATTCATTATCTATTAATAAACAAATATTTTTTATACTTTTTTTTTCAGATACAGAAAAAAAGAAGTCAATCCAAGATTCAGATAATTGTCATGATGTTGAATTTGAAAAAGCTGTCTCTCTTACAGGTAAGTTATTCATATGAACAAAATTATTAAATAGATAATACATCATTAATATATTCACAAACCATTAATTATAAACTCTACACATGTTTATGTGTATGAAATTTTATGTATTTATTTTTAATGCTCATAAAATCGTTTAATAAAAGGTATTAATCCATGTATGTGAGATATAGATCATGGTCTGATCTTTTATATTTTTAGCATTCGGTAATGATTTATTGATTTTTAACTTTTTGTTGTCAACTTAATTATAAATTTAGTTTTTAGATAAGCTCTTAAAACTGAGCTGATTTGGTAACCATCTCTTTCCCAGGTTTTTAATTAAGATTCCTGTTAGATTAGCCATTTTTCATATGCAATAAAAGTTTTATAATACATATCCATACAGTCATCTGTAAATTTTCTGCAGATTAAATACTAACCTTACTAGCTCAAGAAGACTGCCATCAATAACTTCAACATACACGAGAATGAGAAACAGAAAACCAGTTACTAAAGGTGGTTTTGGCCACTCTACCTCTACACAAGTTGTCAAAATTATAGAGTTATTACTATATAAATACATATGGGTTTTTAATTGAGCTTCACTGAACTAAAAAAAAAAAAAAAAAATGGATGCAATTCTTTATGTATGTTGCAGTTTGTTTTACTTAATATTTCTGGAATTGGTGAGTGTTTAATAATGAAATTTTATATGGCAATTTGTGTTTCTCATAGGATTTAAATTTTATGAAAATCAAATATAAAGAATAGATGGGTAGTTCTATTCTAACCCATGGTGAGTATATATATTTTATGTTTGATATTAATAAATAAATTTGATATTAAAATACATATATATATATATATTAATTCTATTAATATAAACCACCTAGCACAGACTGAAAATACTTTGATGGTAAAATTAAAGTAAGATATGTCTTATCTCAATATTTTGTGCTAGGTGGTTCTATTAATATAAACCAAGGTGGTTTATATTAATAGAACCACCTATATGGTTTTTAATTGTTACATTTAATAATAAATTTGTTTTGTTTCATCATTAAAAAATTAATAGTTTTATAACACTAATATTTCATTAACTGATTAGATAGCTTCATTGAAGTGTTTAATTAACTTTAACGTTTAATAAAATTTAAAGTTTTAAATAGAATTTAAAATGTAAATATATATATATATATATATATATATATATATATATATTATATTTATTATCAAACATAAAATATATACTCTCCGTGGATTGAAATAGAACTACCTATCTCCTTATATGTTTTTTATAAAAATTTCATTCTACATGAAACACAGATTGACATATCAACTTCATTATTATGCATACACTTACAAATTCCAGAAATATGAAGAAAAACAAACAACATAAAGAAATGCATCCACGTCTTTTCTTTAGTTCAGTGAAGCTCAAAATGTCAAAAAATTCAATTAACTGGATTCATAAAATTTTTGCCTAATACAGTACTTTCCCTTATAGCATATGCTGCAGTAGGTAAAAAAATCAATTGGTGATTGCTTTTCATATAATTTATTTGGTGGTTCATTTACTTTTTTTTTTTTTTTATTACCAATATTGACAATTAGTCAATAATCAACCACATTTTTTTATTGTTTAAAACAGCTTTAGATATTTCTTAAGTATATTTTATATATATATATATATATATATATATATATATACATTTTATGTGTGTGTGTGTGTGTGTATGTATATATATATATATATATATGTGTGTGTGTGTGTGGGTTTATGGGTGTGTGTACCGCATTATATAGATTACTTTTGATCTATAAAAATTGTTTGTGTTATAGGGGGTGGTATGTTTCATACAACCATTGCGCTAGTGTGTGGATTTTCATTTTTAGCAGCTGGTTTACAAAATAATTTAAATGCATATATTTTACCATCTGCAAGATGTGACTTGAAACTTACTTCTAATGAAATGGGACTTCTGAATGCTGTTTTCCTTGCTGGTAAATATTATCATTATTTTATTCTAATAAGCACATACTATTTGTAATTGTAATTAATATTCATTTTTATACAATGTATTATTGATTTGAATTATTATAAATGTTCTGTTAGTTATTTTATGCAATCATGTGAGGTGTTATTAATATGTCTGTTCATAAAACATTTTTCTCCATTAACTTGTACAATCATGATAATAAATTAAAATTTGTTAACAAGAAGTTGAAAACATTCTCTTAATGAACATTAATTTTCAACTAAAATCATGTCGTTTAGCAATGAACCGTTGTAAAAATATTATTGACATTAAAAATGAACATTACCAAAGTAAAAATAATTAATCCTTCTTCCTAAAAAATTAAGTAAATTCTTTTTTCTTTAATTTATTGAAATAATTATTTTACAAATAACAAAAATAATTTTAAATCCTGCAGTACATGTACTTCAAAATGGAATGAGTAGAACGAATGATGAACAAATATATGTGTACTAGCTCCCAGTCGCAACCCATCGGGCTGGTCTAGTTGTGAAAGCGTCTTCTCAAATCAGCTGATTTGGAAGTCCAGAGTTCCAGTGTTCAGAACGTAGTAAAGGCAATTACTTTTATATGGATTTGAATACTAGATTGTGGATACCGGTGTTCTTTGGTGATTGGGTTTCAATTAACCACACATCTTAGGAATGGTCGAGTTGAGACTGTATAAGACTACATTTCATTTACGCTCATACATATCATCCTCTGTAGTATTATCTAAACCGTAATTCCCGGAGGCTAAATAGGAAAAGAAAGAAAGAAGCTCCCAGTTGCAGCTTCACCCGAACTATATGGTTACTTGTGTTTCCTGTAGCGGTCAATCTTTTTGTTTTATGTTTATTATTCAAGTAACTACAGGCAGATGCAGCCAGTCACACATATAGTAACAGTGGCAGTGGTTGTGGTGGTTGAGCCACAGCGTCATATTCTTTTGAACCTCTTAAAAAACCCAAAAATGGTTTTTAAATATTTACTTGAAGAGTATCTGCAAGCCCAAATCTACTGAATATCTCATTTACTATAAAATTGGAATTGGGAAAATTTACAATAATTTTTCAAACATTTTTTTACCTTCAACCCTTTCAAGGTCAAATTTCAAAATTCTAGAAATTGGTTTATTGACATGAATATTACACTCACCAAAAATCAGGTTGATTTCTTCATTTTTTACCAAGAAATTAAAAAAATAACAGGGTTTCAAAAAAATTCAAAAATCAATTTTAACCTTTGAAACTTGGAATGAAACAAAAAATCTAGAAATTGGTTTTTAGATGTTCATAATCAATCAGTTCAAACCCAGCTCACACAATGTTAGACACTCACAGTTCATAATTCATTAAAGTTTGTGCTTCAGCCGGCAAATCTCCACTACTACATTATATTTATATATATACCTATTATGTGTTTCAAATATAAAATTTCTAAATTTTTTGTTTGAAACATATATTTTTTATGTTTCAAATATATATATATAGTAGTAGTAGTATATACGTATTTTAGAGATTTTTCAGGATGAAATACATCCAAAAACCTTCTCATTTAGTCAAGAAACATGGGTAAAACTTAAGTTGCGAAAGATCAGGTAGTTTTTTGTTTATCCCAAACGAACAAAAACCCTCCTACTCTTTACACATATAATAGTATAGATAGATTAATTTATTTAATGTAAATTTAATTCTATTATTATTTAATATTATTAATTTGATTGTTTCAAATCATTCAGTTCAAATCCTGTTCAATCTTTTTAAATTAAATTCATTAAAGTTTGTACTTCAATTGGCAAACCTCCATTACTACTTACATACATTTTATTTTTTTTCAAGATGAAACATCCAAAAATGTTCTTAGTTATGCCAAGAAACATGGGTAAAAATTTAGTAACGATATATCGGATAATATTTTCGTTTATCAAGAACTAAAAAACCCTCTTCCTCTTTACATAATAGTGCAGATTATCAATTAAAAAAGAGTGTTAAAATCAATTGCTTAATCAATTCAGCACTGATAAGTAAATTTTCTGCATGTATTTTTTATGTTTTTTCATCCAATATTCCAGCAGAAAAATAAAAACTATTTTAATCATTAATATAAATTTTAACCATTAAAGTCATAAATCCTGATCCATAATTGCTTTGGTAAATGAAAAGCAGCTGATATAAAATCATTCACAATAATAATGTTTACTGAAGATAGTTTGTGTGAAGAGTGGAGTTAAGGTGTCACTTTCAGGACTGAATACTAACATATTTCTTTAAGCCTAACAAACTGGCGTGCAGTATTCTCATTTTCCTTCGAATGCATGTCATAGAATCCTTAAATATGATTTAAGAATCATAAATATAATTTTTTGACATATTTTCAAGCGTGAATTTGGTATAATGTCTAGTATCTATGAATATTGTTCTTGTAGTATTAAGATAACAAAATTAAATTGGCCAAACAATAACAAATATGTTTTCCTAACATACCAGTCTTCTACTTTGTTTCTTTTATCTATGAATAAATATTTTCCACATGCATTTAGATAATGAAATTATATTTTACTGCAATTTATAGTCTAACCTTCAGGGTAATGATTTTTTTTTCAGGTGGTTTGGCAAGTGGTTTCCTTTGGGGTGTACTTGCAGATATGATTGGAAGAAAAAAAGTTTTAGTTAGTGGAATGCTTATTGATGGGCTCTTATCTTTAGCATCAAGTTTATCTCAGCATTTTTATGTTTTAATAATATTTAGATTTTTTAATGGCTTCATGTAAGTAAAACTATTAATTTAAAATTGAATCAGTATTTAAACAATCTTAATAAATATGTTTTTGCAATTTAATCCACTTGTATGTCCATTTTGTTTTTAACATTTAAGAAATTATATATATATATATATATGTTGGAATACAGTAATTAGCATATGTAAGCATCAATACTGGAATGTATTCCTGGAAATGCAATAATTCTAAGAAATGTTACTACATTCAACAAAATTTAAGTCTCTCTTTAGAATTGACTCTGTTAGCATGTATTCATAACACTGTTTATTAAATTTGTATTTGGAATGTATACCCAAAGTAATATTATAAGAAAAATACCTACATGTGTAAATTTTATATGTAAATAAAATAAAATAATGTAAATAAAATAATTTTATATGTAACTAAAAGTTTCCTTTAAAAAAAGAAACTTCATAGAAACTAATAAAAAAAAAACTTGACTGACATATACTAGCATCCCCATTGCAGCTATGCCTGAGATATATGATTACTTGTGTTTCCCTTCACAGTCAGGGGATGTTTAGCCAGTCACGGCAAAGCAAAACAAGTCCTTCCCATCTAGCCAGGGAGCTCTGCGCTGGACCTTCTTGTGTTCATTAAACTCATTCTTGTGAAAATAATAATGATAAAAATTAAAGCCTGTTCAGTTTATAAAAACTATCAGTATGCTGTAATTTTTTTTAGAGCAACTCTGTGGTCATTACAGGACCTAAAACTTTTACTTATCTGAAGAATGCAGGTTTCAAAATAGTCGGCCACCATTTTAAAAATATTTTTTATAGCTGGTTACCCATCTTCACACAGGTAAAAATGTATTTTGCACATTTCTTAAGATTCAAACATTAGTAGGTGATCGTACTTTGTTTCTCTTTTTTTCTAATTTTATTTTTTCATTCTTGACTTTTTAGCCAGGTGGTTTATGAAAAAACTTTCTCAAAAAAAAAGTACTAACTAAAGAAAATCATATGGGATATTCTTAGTACAATTGCTTATCACACATGTTTTTTTTTTACCTTTGAGTACTCTTAAACCGTGATTTTCAAATATTTTGTAGTAAATTTAGGATAATCTTTATAATTGCTTAAATCGAGTCATATCAGTACTATAATGACTGTTAGGCCTGCTTCAGCGTCATTTTAAAGAATTAAGTTTGCAAACTATTTGTTTCCTCTCCTAGAAAGTCATCATTCATTATGTCTGTATTTTTCATTTTTATCATACAAAAACTCAAAATTCTACTTTATAATGAAACTATTAGACTCCATTTTTGAGTAAATGCAAAAATTTGAAAGAAGTGTTGGGGGAAATATTTGACCCATATTTTCATAAATCATTGTAAAATAAGAAAAACTTGAAATCGTTAGAGAAACCAGTTTTAAAATTCAACGTCACAGTTCTGGGAAAATGTAGTAACTCTTTGCCCAGCTTTTTTTCCATAAAGGTATCTTTTTTGTAGGTCTCCTATATTTTTAATTCAAAATAGAATATTTTTATAAAATAAATATAAAAACAATAAACCAACTGAAAAAATCACAATAAAATGAGAACAAATAATTGTAATGTTATATTGTGTAAATTTTGACTTTTTAAAATCTGCATCAAATTAATGTTCACTAAGCTGCCATTAGATGTTTGTTTTTAATTTTTCACAGACTTAATTTATTTATTATTATCAAACACTTAATTATAATTCACTTTATTATTATTATTTTTATTTATTAATTTGAAATATACTACTTTTCTTTTTTATTCATAGATTTTTCATTTTGTAATGTTGCTCTAGTCAAATTTTTCCTTTGTCTTTCCATTTCATTTTTATAATAATCAATAAAAAATACACCAAGTGTTCCTGAGATGAAACGTATAATAAATAGATGTATAATTGATCTGAATAAATATTTATTTATTTTTGCAGCCTAAACTAACTTATAGCATTAGAATACTTATCCTTTTAGTATGGTGAATATTTTCATTCAATTTGATGAAGTCTTTTCATGAAATTTTCTGAGAGCTAATGTTGCAAATGCATATGATGACTAAGTAATAACTAGAGTATTGTTAAAATGTTTGTCCCAGTTATTAAATGACCTGCATGTTTACATATTTAATTCTTACTTAATTATCGACTGATTCATTTAACATCGTAATAGCATTCTTTTTTTTGTTTTATTTTTTGACATAATTAAATATCTACACAATCCGTTACCTCAAAACAATGAATAAATATGTTAAATATATATAATTGACTTGAAGAAAAAGCCCAATTAACTTCTCTATAATTAGTTTTATTTTGGCTATATCTGGCCAGTGCAACACTTGCCAATGAATGATAATAAAATGAATGTTTTTGTAGCTTGTGAAAAAATATGTTATGTGACTTGGACTTAAACTCAGAACCTGTGAATGAAAAGCAGAAACACTATCACTCTGCCATAGAGATTGGCTGAGTGATAGTGTATACTTATATACAATACTTATGTATACTTATTATACAATAAGTATAACACTGAAAATTACCACAAATATAGTCATAATACATTAAAATCAATCAAGAAAATTAATGTTGTTTTCTAAAATTTCTGAAAAAATTATTTGTATGAAGCAGCTTTGATGAAATATTAATCTAGGATTTTTTTTTTTTAGAGTTGGAGGACCAAGTGCTATAGTATTAGCATACATGGGAGAATTTTTCTCAGAAAGAATTAGAGCAAAAGTAATCTGTTACGTTGGACTTCTTTGGACAATGTCATGGGTAATAATGCCAGGTAATAAAGATTTCAGATCCTTATTATTTTATAAAATACCTTTGGTAAAGAAAACTGATTAGGTTACAGTACTCATTATTAAATACTGTAATGATTTTAAATAAGAAAAAAATCTAATTTTAAAATTTTTCAGAAGTAATAATACTAACATGTTTTATTTTAAATAATTACTTTTTAATTGACTTCAAAAAATAGAGTTAGAAGTTTGCATTGTGTTTTACCTTATCGACACATCTGTAAATTTATAAATACATTGTACTGAATTATACGTACTACATGTTCAACCTTACTTTACAATAAATGGATCAATTTCAATGATTCCTTTTTTTTATAGAGGAAGTTGCTCTGGTTGTGCAAGTTTTTTCATATAACATTAGTGGAAAATTCCTTTTTAAAAAAATACATTGATCTGAAGATATGAGATCAAGGTGATTGATACTTTTCTTCTTGCCATAAAAACAATGTAAATCACACTCAATATATATCTTCACTTCATACAGAAAATTAAAAAACTTACTCAGAAGTTTATAGATTTATATAACAGAAAAAAATCTTCTTAAGAATTAAAAAAAAATAATCAATATAAAATATTTTTATTCCCAAATCTGTGTAACACGAAAACTAAAGGAAGCAGCCCCTTTGTATCACACTGATCCACCACTCAGAGTACTAAATGATTAAGAGATGAAATAACCTCAGCATTGTAAACAGCAGAATGTAAAGAAGAGTAGAAATTTAGATGGCATTGATTGTAAAATTTGTTTCATTCATGCTCACTCATTAATGTTAGTATTCAGACCGGAATGATATTTAAGTTTGGTTTTCTTTCAAAACTGGTTTATCACGATGATTTTTTTAACCTCTGTGATTTTTTCTTTTTTTTTACATATTTTTATTTTCTTGAATACTACTACTACCTGACTCAAGGTATTGCAAAATCATTAGGCTGTAGAATTATACAATTTATTTATTAGAACCTGGGAAGGATCCTGTTATTTTTACTGTTATGATTTTAAGCCTATATATTAACAGTAATAATTTTACACTGTATATTAATAGAAATTTTATTTGAAAATTTCAGCTGTTGCGTGGTTCATAATTCCAATGCGATGGTCGATTGAAGTTGGTGGTATTATATTCAACTCCTGGCGTTTATTAGTTGCAATTGTTGCCATACCAAGTTTGCTCAGTGCTATTTTGTTATCCCTTTATCCAGAAAGTCCTCGCTGGCTTTTATCTCAAGGAAGGTCACAAGAAGCAAGGGATGTTCTCGCAAGTATCTATTCTTGGAACAATAGTCAATCTTCAGATAAATTTTCAGTAAGTTAAAAAATATCATTATTTTGTTTAAAAAAATAATAATCATTATCATCATATAATTATCTGCCCTGAGGCAGGTTCCTTGTACAATATCATATGTAATTTTTAAGCTTTTTTGACTTCTCTTTTTTTGCACTTTCTATTAATTCTTCTAGCAGTGTTTTAATTAATTCTTCTCCTCTTATGTTATGTCTCAGCCAATTAGGTTTCTTATTCTGAATTGCCTGATTACATTTATATCTTGTTAACTCTCCTTGTCACTTCATTTTTCCTTTTAATCCTTCGCAAGCAGAGATGTTTTGTGGCTGTGGACCTCAGACATTTTTAAAAAAAAAGTCGTGCAAAAACTATTTAAAGTAACTTAAAACATGCATTCATGCAAAAACAACATATAACTTGTGTTTTTACTGAATTCTGCCACTAATCTTGTTAAGGAACACTTTAATTATCTCGTGAGACAAAGCTTATGCGAAAATGGCACAAGTCTCAATCAGCGCACTAGAATTTGCAAACTACAGGTGATGATTATGTTTATGTTTAACATTGAGTTCTTTTCATATAAAAGACATTGAAGAATAATAGTAACATTGATGGTAATATAATAACAGTAGCAATTTTGTAGAAGTAGTGCACCTAGGCAGGGAATAATATAATATGGTTTTATTATAATAATAATATAAATATTTTTATTCATTTTTTTCTGAATTTTTGTCTCAAAATTTTCATTGAACTCAAACAAAGCAACCCACTGGGTTGGTCTAGTGGTGAACACGTCTTCCCAGATCAGCTGATTTGGAAGTCGAGAGTTCCAGCGTTCAAGTCCTAGTAAAGGCAGTTACTTAAATACGGATTTGAATGCTAGATTGTGGATACTGGTGTTCTATGGTGGTTGGGTTTCAATTAAACACACATCTCAGGAATGATCAAACTGAGACTGTACAAAACTACAGTTCATACATTCATCCCACACATGAGTTACACTCATACATATCATCTTCATTCTCCTCTGAAGTAATACCTGAATGGTAATTCCCGAAGGCTATACAGGAAAAGAAAGAATTCAAACCAAGCAAGCTGAAAATGAAGTTTTAGAAGGAACAGATTGTAAACAAATTACTTACAAATGCAAAAGACACAAAAAAAAATAATGCACATGTCTTGTTACATATGCACAGTCATTGAACTCATCTGATAACTAAAGTAAAATGGTTCCCAATCACATTGTATCAGGAATTCCCACCTCAAAATGATTGAAAGAACATCTCCTGCCATCTCTTGGAATTTATATGCAACTACATGAAGACAAATACCCGGTCAAATTCAGAGACTCACGTATGGGTTTCTGCTCTCCAGCATAAGTACAGGTAGCCCATATATGGGTATACACCTGCGAAGGGTTAATCTTCTGCAGTCCCTTCTATGTTCATATTTCAACATTTCTCCCACATCACATCCCACATTTCTTTTTCCTTTTTCTCAGTGTATGTGATATAGTCATTCCAAACATAATAATTCACAAGTAAGTCTTCAAGTCTAACTCCTTTTTACCACATAACTGTTTCTTTCTGTTAAATGTTTCCTTAGGCATTCCTATTTTTGTCTTTATTTCATTTTCACTTTTGTAATCTTCTGTTTATATTATACCTAAGTAATCTGAACATTTATTTGTTCAATTCTTTTTTCTGTTGCACGGACAACATTAGCACATTGTCTTCTATCCCCATTATTTTAGTTTTTGTAACTAATTTTCATTTCATATTTTGTCACAGTATCTTCTAATTTTGAAACTATCTATTGAATACCCTAAGCTTGCTCTCCTAAATATACTTAGATACTGAGCATTATTTCTCTTTCTGTTAGTAAAGTTATAAAATCAGGTCAACATTAGATTTGTTAATGGATAAAATTGATATTTTTTTTTATTTTCATTAAAGTTCATTTGTGAATAAAAATAAAAAATTAAGACTTTATGTTGATTAAAAAACTTATAAAAATAGTACAAAGAATCTTTTTAAATGATGTAAATTTCAAATGTTCACTGTTTTTAAAAATACTTTTTTTCTTTAAGGTTATATAGTCTATTTCTGCACATTCACCCTACTTTCTTAACACTCTGTCAACTTAGCTCTATAAGTTGACAGAGAAATACTGCAATGTTGTTACAAATAATCAAGATATTTACTAGATAAAATACAACCTAGCTTGCTTAAAAAATCCCTTAGTCAACTAATTATCCATGACCTTGGATCTTAGTGTTAATTCAGTTAACAAAAACCTTGGTTAATAAAAGTCTGGTTGACAAATGTTTTTTTAATAGTGTAATTACAAATAATTGAATGTGTATGTAATTTATTTTCCACAGGTAATATCATTACGTTGTGAGGAACAGAAGTCATTTTCTAAAGAAGAAAATACTAACTCAGTTTGGCAAGCCATTAGTATTTTAATTCAACAAGGACAAAGTCTGTTCATGTTACCAACTTTAAAAACAACAGCACTTACCTGCTCTCTCTTTTTTTCTAATATGTTTGGGTAAGTACATATGTACATTAATTGTTCTACCAAGATTTACATTGTTCTGGTTGTAGGATTTTTAATAAAAAAGATCTTAAAGCCCAGCTTTATTCAATAGCCAGTCCAATAGATAATTATTTTATCCAATCGCTGGATTAAAAATAGAATCCTTGGACCAACCTACTGCCAGAGACATCACTCCACGTAGATCCAAGCTTGCTCTACTATAGTTTCTTACAGTCTAAAAATTAGTTAAAAAAACAGCTGATGAAATGCAAACACATTGTTCCAATACTGAGCTTTCAACAGATGCTAAAATAATGAAGCTAAGTTTTATTCATTAACTTCAAAAGTTTTATTTGTGTTCACTTTAATTACACACCTAAACAAATCGTTCACTCATTCATTCATTTCCTTTATCAGTTTTTAGTTAGAAGCATCTTTGAAATAATAATTTTTTTAAATGTTTCTAGCGTATTCTATACCAAAATTGCATGTTCTGTGTGAAGTTATAAATCATAGGAAATTAAAAAATCTGATTTTTTTATAAAATTAACTTCCATAAAATATGTTTAAATAGAATTTTTTTAATATTTATCTCATAATGGTTAATATTATTAACTTTTTCGGATTTATAGTTTCAGAAATCTAATATAATATATATATATATATATAATATAATACACTTCACTGTCAAAATAAAATTGCATCTGACCATATTCCCAAAAAATGACAAATTAAATTAAAACAAAAGAAAAAAATCCTTTTAAATTTGAAATCAGTTTTTAATTTTATCCAAGTATTTATTAAAGAAATATATCCTATTAATTAATTTATAAATATTTTACTCAATATAATGATTATTAACTCGCATAAATAGACCACTAACAACTTCCAAGGAATATCTTAAAAAAAAAAACAAATGATCTGCACAGTTTGAAAGTTTTTGTTTAATAACTTGATATACCCTTTTAATAACTTTTTAATATTATTCATATGGTTGCCACTGATGTTGTATATAATATTATGTTTATTATTGCAATTTAAAAAAAAAAATTAGAAAAAATAATTCTGGTACATCTTCAGATTATGTTGTCAAATAAATTTTATAACACATCATTTAAAAAAAGATTCAAATTTATATTTATATTGTAATGATTAATTTCAACATACATTATAAAATGTTACTGTCCTACATAAAACACATTGTCATCATATATTATCATGTTATTCATATTTTTTAGTTATTCAATAAATTTTCATTAAATTCTCACACCTGACTCCTACCTCACTTCATTTAATTGAGACAATTTATACTTTTGTTATTCTTTTTAGTTTGGCCGACTGAGGATTGTGCAAAATAACATTTGCATTTATTTCTCTTTTTACTAGGTGTTTTTTTCCTGGTCTTTCAATATTTCTTCATCTTTTCTTTCTCCTTCTTTTTTCTCTTTCCTAGGAAACCTTTGAAATCTTTACCAGTTTTCTAATCATTCTTGTTCTACCTTGACTACTTCAGACACTTTCATTTCTTTTAGTTCTTTCTACTGAGGTCTATTGATTTCCGTTTTTTTTTTTGTTTTTTTTTGTGAATTGGTTGAAGATTTGTTTCATTAACCTGTTATCATTCATTCTTAAAAGGTGGTCAGGGAATTATGCTGCTATTTTTCTGTGGAATCTGACATTTTCTCAGTTTCATTGTATTTATAAAGATCTTTATTACTTTATTTCACATTTTATTTGAAATATTATTGTAATTTATTATTGCTAAAGCTAAGAGCCTGAATAATATCACCGAAAAGATTTTATGGAGCCACAATTTTTCACAATTAAAAAAAAGTCATTTATTATTTCTCCCCCCTAAAAAAAAAATTATATATATATATATACACATACATATAATAATTTTTTGACAGTTCAAATAACTCATTAACAAAGTTATGTTAAACATAACAAATTTTATGTAATATTAAACATTACATAAATCATAATAAATATGTTTAAATATAATTATAGAATTTAATATCAACTGAAGAAGTAGGATCCATGAAAATTGATTCTTGGAATTAATATGGCAAGCTTAACTTATCTTTACTGTCTTTTTGGTAGTTTATATCTCATTTAATGTTATATATTTAATTTAATGTAGTAAATAGTGATTTAAAATGTTCTTTTGAATATTGAATTTTTGGTAATTTGTGTGTGTGTATTTTACATACTAAGTTCTTGGTATATGCAGTCCATTAGTGGGTCTGTAGATTTATTATAACTTTTTTTTGACATTACTAAATTTTTTCTTCTGTTTGCCCTATCGAGATAAGCCTCAAAAAATATTTTGAATTTTAATTTTGAGAAATTACAGGTGTTGTTAGTCATCATAATATATAAAATTCAAATGAAGAATTATTTAAATTACTTTTTTTACAGGTATTATGGATTAGGACTTTGGTTACCTGAATTATTCAATCGTTTTGAATTGCACTACTTACATCATCCAAATGAATCCGTATCAGTTTGTGAACTTAGCGGTCCTATGAATAAAGGTGCAGAATTAGAAAATTGTGACAGCAATTCTGTTGATTCTACTGTATTTGTTAATTCACTTATTATTGGCGTTGCTGGGCTTAGTGGAAATATTATTTCTGGTTTTCTTTCTGGAAGACTAAGAAGAAGAACAATGCCTGGTAAATTTCATTTAATTCTATAATGTTAACACCCGTAATTTAACTCAAACCACAATGCCTCCATCATCAAAAAATTAAACCACAAAATATTTAAAACACACAATTTAAAAAAGTTCTGCACTTATCTTAAATAAACACAATCTTACTGGAATTTATAGTATCATCTATAATGGTAACATATATCTTAATCTGGATTAACATGTTTTCACTTGTAGTTTATAGAAGAAACAAAATGTCAATTATATTAAATTAAACAGTGTAACACAATACATATGTAATAACAACTACATAATATACAGAGATAGACAAAAATACTAATATCTTCAATCTAATAAGTAAACAAATATTTGAAGTACACAAACACACACAACTGCACCCAACAATATCCTTAATAATCAGTTACAATTAAAATCACACATTCCTTTTAATTCTATTATAAAATCATAAGGTTCTAAAACTCCCTCCTTCTCTAACCAAATCTAATAACCTCTTCATCTGCACTTCTCTTCCATTCCACTATAGCTATTTTAACCAAAAAAATTCTGCTGTTAGTACAGCAGAATATTAGGAGAATAATCTACACAAAAATGATTCATTCTCATCTTATAATTTCTGTTCATAAAGAACTAGCAATAGATAATGTTACAAAAGTAAATATACTTGTTAATTAAATTTTGTCTAAATTTCAGTTAAATACATAAAGCAGTAAAGAAAATATTTTTAGGTACCAATGAAATGTATATTTATCAAACAAGCATAAACCACAAAAAAACAGTAACTGTAATCTAGACTAACAATTTGATTTAGTTGCAGGATATAATCAGTTTTATGAAATGATTAGAAGAGGAAGTTGTTTCTTTTTTAGTAGTTTTAAAAAATTGTTAATTTTTTAAAATGTAAAGTTATCAAAATATTCTTGTTCATATTATCATGGTAAGAATTATTTAAAACAATAATGCTAATGAAAATACTTTAAATTAATTCATGTCTGAAGCTTGAGGAAGACATATTTTTAAATATTTGAACATACTGTCAAGTGACAATTTTTTTTTATTTTGTGGTTAAAATATTCTTTTTAATCAGTTGGTTATAAAAAATTTGATTATAACCACCACTCTGTCGACTACTATGGCAGAGAATCAACATTTATATGTTAATCCTCTTAAACACATACTGCATTGAAAATTGTTACCAGAAAACTAAGAGCCATCTAAGAATAGGTAGAGGTTTCCTTAACAAATAATTATCCTAGATTTGTGTGGTACATGGAAGTAGCAACAAATTTAACAAGTTCTATATTTAACTTAAATAAAAACAACCTCGCTTGAGTTTATAGAATTATCTATAACAGAATTGTATCTCTTTAGTTGGATTAACATGTTTTCAGTTTGTATTTTGTAGAGTAAACAAAATAACAGTTATCTATAATTCTCAGAAATAGAAATTTTAATATCTTGAGCCTAATAAGTAAACGAAAGCTTAAAATATATAAATTGAGCTCCAAACATTTTCATTAAATAGTAATTAACCTGATTTTGTTCTAATACTTCCTGTGAAGGTATAGGAAGCGTACATAAATTGTAATTATTATATATTGTTGAGCACAATAACAACTTGTGATAGCACTTAAAAATTTTTTTAAATTATAAACAAATCATTTTCATACTAATGGAACTTGTTCTTAAGATCTTTAGAAGCTAATTACTCATCTCCTACAGAAAAGTATCAAATATTACTGGATGCTGGAATGTTTCAAGGTAATCTACAGAAGAAGATGCTTATAATCAGCTCCAAAAGTCTTTTACAAGAAGTTCTGTTAATTTGAAAACAGTATTTAACATTCTTAATAATCTTCAAGTATTATAAATTAAATTTGGAAGTGAGGATAACAAGCCAAAAATAAAAAGAATTGAATTGTATTTATCAATAAAGTTGACATTGTGTAGCAGTAGTAGTTGTTATGTATCTGTACAATTTTCATTAAAAAATAAATAAATAATACTTTATTAAAGTCATTTAGTCACTATAAAACTTTCAACTCAAAATTTTACCAACTCATAATTCATAATTTTATCAAACTTAAAAAAGTTTGATAAAATTGAAGAGATGTAGAGTATATCTATTAAAACAATTACTTTCCATTTACTGTGTTTTTTTTTTTAATTTAAGAAAAATATTTTTAATAACTTTGTCTTTTGTCATTTTGTTTGTTATTTTGAATTTCTTATTGGCACTTTGTTTTTGAATAAAATGCATTAATATTAAGACATTTTGTATTGTACATGTGAATATATTTGATTTCTTTTTACAGTGTTTAAATTTAAATTAACATTTACAACAATATGTAATTTTATGTTTACAGTATATCTTATGATAGCATCTGGATTATGTGTTCTGACAATATACTTCTTACAAAGTTCATTCCAAAATTTAATCGTTTCTGCTGTATTCCAGTTATGTGTGGGAACAGCTAATCTTGTGTTTAACTCTCTAGTCGTTGATATGTTCCCGCCAAGCATCAGGTAATTTTTTATAATAGATTAAATTAGTAAAACAATTTTTATTTATTGTTTGTTTTTTATATGATTGATATAATTACCTATTATTTTATTTTTTGATAATAGAATTTCAGGTATCATAAATTTAAAAGTGAAATTGCACCTCATATAACTTAATGATGTTTTCACAAAACCTGGAACATCTCATTGCACAAATTTCTTAATCCATTATTTCTGTATTTAGAACAAAATTATTAAAGTAATGAATGATGTCAGCAGTCAAACCCGTACTTATATCACTTACTTTAAATCATATTAAATAACACTGGGTGCAGGTACCATTTATCTTAATAATTCCATAATTCTGATATTTTTTCATTAATTTTATTTTTATTTTTTTACAATGATGTTAATAAACAGTGCTTTTAAAATAATTATAATTTTAACAGCCTTAGCCATGTTATTGTATAGATTTGTACAAAAATATCTAAACTAAAAATATTGGATATGATAAAAAATAGAGTAACCATTTAGATAGTGTTTTATACAGTATATTAATTTTTCTGCATGACTTTTTTTTACTAATATAATCATTGCCAATCTCTATGATAGAGTGGTAGCATTTCTGCCTTTTATCTAGAAGATTCTGTTTCTGAGTTTAAACTACAGTTAAATTTGTTTCTTTATGCTCTAAGCATCAAAAAGCCTGTATTTTTAGCATGATGTAATAAATTACATCATTGTTTTTATATTACCAGTGAGTAGTTATCATTGCCCAGAAATGTGTCCTTTTATGTAGAGATGTAGCTTCAAATTTAGACCAATTACTAAAAAAAGAATTATATTATTACATGAATATTTTATTATATTCTTAATTTATATCATTCTTACAGTTTAAAACACTTATTTCTTATTATTGATCAATTTATTTGTCTGATATTCCAAAAGTAGTGCTGTTTTCTTGATTCAGGACCCATAGGCAATTGTGTCCCTTGTCCATGAGTGTACTTGTAACTTATTACATCCATGGAACACCAATCAAGATTTTTTTTTATTTAGCTCATCAACAGAATAAATAATATAAGTGGCTCAGCAGAGTCAGAAAATCAATCTTCCATGTAGAAAGAATAATGCTAATCATTTACACCAATCGGATAAATACTTTATAAAAAATGTTGTTTACTACGTATTGGCTATGTTAATGTGGTCATGAGAGTCAGTATAAAGCAATCTTTCAGGAAGTAAATTATTTAAATAATTATATAAAGTGTGATAATAATAAAATTTAATTTGTTTCTCAATAACTTACGTATTCCTTGGCACTATAGTTCATATAGGGCCTTGACCTTCATCAAGATGCCATTTCACTCCTCCCTATCCACTGCTTTTCATCTCCATCCCCTAATGATCATCCTTCACATTCACAATTCATCGCCTCCTTGGTCTCCCCCTCAATCTTCCCCCCTCACAGATTTTTGCTTTTCAGTTTCCTCTTATTTCATTATTTGTATCCAGTTTATTCTTTCAAGAGTTCCTCTTTGATTCTGAGGCACCTGTTGGTTTTGTAAGTCATTTTTTACAGGGTCGGTCGTTAACCCTATGCCCAACCCCCAACTTTGACGATCAGGTTTTTCTGTCGAGGATTTCCTTCTCTTAGCCTAGAAGTTCCAATTTTAAGACGCTGGAAACTCTCCCTCACTCATCCTGTACAGGTAGAATTTGCTGGTTATGTAAAGATTAAATCTCAACTCACGCATTTCTTATTATTTAAAGATTGTTAAAGAATGCACCTACTAGACATCAGTGCGTCCACTAAGCTCGAAACCAACCATTCGCCTTCCTTTTTCAACACTGGCTTGGGACTGGCTTTGGCAGAATATTTTTTCTTCATTACTATTCATTAAAATTTATCCTAAAACATTACCTTAATTTTTTTTTAAATTACATTTTGAGGTAAAAAGAAAAACAACAAATTTCATAAAATTACAAACTTTACGGGTATAATTAAATTCATCATCCAAAAGGCTAAAAAAACATTCATTTAGTATTGTGAATATACAATTAACAAGTTATTTAATAATATTTCCTTTTCATGAAAGTCCCTTTTTTTATTATCTTAGGCAATAGAACAGTCAGTTTTTTTTTTATCAGCAGGGAAACCAAATTACCAGAAATAATGATTAAAAAAATATGAAGTAGGGACTCATTTAGAAAGTTGTCTTTTTTAATTTATATCACTCACAAACTCCAAAAAACCAAATTACATATTTCTTGTAAGCATTCAAACATATCCTCTAGTTATATTTTAATAAAATAGATAATTTCTAATATTATTTAATCTCAAAAACCTATTTTTGGCCATGTTATCCGCATATTTACTTATTTATAGGTATAACAGTATACTATTAAAATAATACTGACTGTTGCAATGAAGTAAGAACAGTGTTGCCAAGTATTACAATCTTTGGAATGCATTCCAAAGCTACAATTACAGCATCAGCATAATTTTAAAATCTAATAAATAATTACAAAAGAGTATTCATAACAAAAATATTATAAGAAGTCTGCTTCAGGAAACAAGTACAGTATTTTCTACTCCATCAAAGTCTTTAAAAGAGAAAAAATAATTGTTTAAGTAAATAAAAAAAATATGTTAGTAACTACAAATGACTGTAATAAACAACAAACAAAATTTCAAGGATAATCACAAAGTTCAAATTGAAAACAAAAAGTATTAACAAACAAATTGTATTTAATTATGTAGGTAATTAATTAACTCTTTGACAATATTTCCTACACAAACGTTTTCATTGTAACATAATTTTCTCAAAAAAATGCAGTACTATGGACAATGAAGACATTTTTATTAATTTAAATCTTGTTAATTGATTTTCAACAAGGCATGGTAGTTACATACCATGTTTTAGATTTCTTTATTTAGCTTTAAGTTGTTTCTTATATTTAATTCATATTTAGTATGAAATTCTTGTCCACACAAAGTCTAATCATCTATCAACAAAATAGATAGAACATTTTTCTAGAGAACGTTTACATAATAATAATGCAGTTCAAGGTGCAATAATAGTACAATTAATAAAAAATATGGCGGTGATTTGGTTAAGAAAGTCAATGGAAATAGAAGATTTCTATGACAAAATAATGAAGAAACTCATTCCCAAATGCAACAAATACACTGTAATTATTAAAAAATAAATAAATGTATGTACGTTTTAGATACAATTTAATAAAAAAAAGAAGTTTTTTTCGCTTCTGAATATACTTTGTATAGTTTATTGTATTTTAATTTTTTTTTCAGTGGTATGGGAGTTTGTCTGGCAATCTTATCTGGAAGATTAGGTGCAATGGTTAGTAATCTTGTTTTTGGACATCTTTTAGATATCAGTTGTGCTGTTCCAATTCTTCTAGTAGCAGCTGTTTGTGCAGGTAAAGGATTAATTTATGAATAAAGCTTCATCAATAATTATTCTTACATAAAAACCTTTTTGTAACACCATTTCACTGTGTTGTATTGATTATGTTTTTTTACAATAGCTAGTGTTGTGTTAAAATCCCATTAAGGGTCAGACAAGCACTTTTTCATCTATCATTCCTTTCATTCTTCTTAACGTCCCCATTAAAATTCATGTAAATTTTGTCTGAATCATAAACAGTTCAATTCTAAAATAGAAGCCAAAGTTAAGTAACAATGGACACAATAATAAATAAATGGTTAAAAAATCATTTATATCAGTCAACTGCAATCACCCAATAGTTTTTTCTTTTGTTAGGAAGAGAAAACTACTAGTAATAATCCTAACAGCTTCCTCCTACCTTAGCACAAATAAACTGGGAGAATATTCATAAAAGATAAAAAAGGCTACACAACACCTTGTTTTAGTAGCACATTTGTAACCACAAATACTTTTTTTATCATTTGATAAGGATGGAATTAAAGAAAAAAATTACAAATAAAATTGATGTCCTTAAAATATTCCACAACTTTTAAAAGACTTATTTTATTTTAATTGGGAGCTCTAAGAAATATTTTTATTTATTTATTATACAGAACTCTATTACACAAGGGAAAGTATTGTAATTGATCAAAACTTAGGTATTTGATTTAAATATTTAGTGACATCTTTAGGCCTCCTTCATACAGAGATTTAAAAATAAGGTATAATTCTTAATATATGTATAATTCTTTGTATATGTATATATAGTCTAAAAAAAATTGAGCCTTTTGTGCACAAGATAGCATTAGCGTATTCTGGCAAAAGTCAAGAAAGAGTGGTATGTAAGCATCCTAAATTGGAAAACACCTTTATGTGACAGTTTCAGTCGCCACATCACCCCCTCCATACCTTTTCTTTCTTTTTCCTGTTTAGCCTCTGGTAATTACCGTTCAGTAATACTTCAGAGGTAAATGAAGTGTAGTCTTGTGCAGTCTCAGTTGAACCATTACTGAGGTGTTTGGTTAATTGAAACCCAACCACCAAAGAACACCGGTATCCATGATCTAGTATTCAAATCCGAGTAATAATAACTGACTTTACTAGGACTTGAACACTGGAACTCTCGACTTCCAAATCAGCTGATTTAGGAAGACACATTCACCATTAAACCAACCCAGTGGGTACCCCCACCATACCTAATTTTTATGGACTTTACCGAAGGTCTTCTTCAATACCTTGGCATTGACTATCTTTCAGTCTAGCCTCAGCCAGGATGCCATCAATGCAAATGCCACAAGTGACATCCCCATCAATGTACTACTAACTATTATGAACTCATAAACAAAACACATCATGCCAAGTCTTAAATAAGACCAAATGGACTACACGATAATGAAAGAACTGAACTACCTACCCAAAATTGGCAAAAGTGAGTTCAGCACACAACACAAAACATAAAACAAAAACACTAAACACAAAACAAAGTCAACAGCAAAACATAAATAATATAATACAACAACAAAACTTAAAGCTGGAAAACCCAACCAGAACCCCAAACCCACTCAGCAATCCATTCCTTTGCAAGATAAGTTATAAAATTTTCCACAATCGGCCCAGTTTCTCCAGTTAGCACAGAGATTTAACGCCAACAACAAATATTCTCTATGCACATCTGCTCGTATTTCACACATTGATATAATACATGGTAAGTGTCATCTAGTTTTCCACACTGCGAACACACTCCGGAGTCTACCAGGCTGAATTTCTGCAGTCTATCCTAAAAAGTGCCATGGCCAGAAAGAGATTGTGTCACATACTTATTAGGGTATACCCAAGAGGCATCCCGCAAACCAACAACATTTAGGAAAAGATCATGCATATAACACCCATCCTCTGCCTCATCCCATCTGGCCAGCCACAAGGCATCACCATGTTGTTCAGTCTCTTGAATTTTCTTTGAAGTCAGCTCACCAATCTTCTTTGCAACATAACGCAATCAAATTGGTTTCATGCCTGCAATCACCAAGATCTTCTTTTGTGAAATTGTACAGTAACCATCCATTACCATTAACAATTTGAGGCATTGAGCCCACAATAAAATATCCCGATAGCTTTTAAATTTTAGTCTATCAGCCCAAACAAACACCACATATAGCATAATAGCCACGCACACATCCTTATACAGTATAACAGTTTGTGCGAAGCTGTTAAGCAGTGGTGGCATGTAAGCAGTCATCACTGCTTACAAGCACATTTGGGTGCCACATGATCTGATCTGGGTGACATGATCTGCTGGGCAATACCCAAGAAGGTTATGCTATACAATTGGTGGAATTGGAAGAACATTGTGCTTCATGAGCTGCTGCCACAAGGCAGAACATTAGACTCAGACCTGTACTGCCAACAGTTAGCACAATTGCACCTAACAATTCAAAAGGAATGGCATGAACAGGTCAACAGAAAGGATGTCGTGCTGACAATGCCAGAATGCATGCATCTTTAATGACCCGTCAGAAATTGAGAGAACTTGGCTGGAAGTTTTAATACATCCACTGTATAGCCGGATTTGGTACTATCAGACATCATTTGTTTTGATCTCTGCAGAATTTCCTGAATGGTGTTAAGTTAGTTTCAAAAAGGCCTGTGAAAACCACATTTCACAATTTTTTGATGAGAAACCACAGAAGTTCTATAGCGACAGGATCATGGTGTTGCCAGATAGATGGCAAAAGGTTATTGAAGAAATGGTGCATATGTGGTCTCATTATGTTATTTTCCAATAACAATATATATATATATATATGAATATTTGTACATAATTGTATGTATACACAAAATTACATCTTTATTAGTTGTATATAAAAATAGTTATTTTTTAATATTTTTACTAATTGCTTTTTCTGTTGTCTTAGTTGAGTACTTTTGTAGAAATCTCTACTACTTCAGAATGGATTTTTTATTGTATTAAATTAAATAAAAAAGTATATTTCAATAACTAAAATAAAATTTAAATAGTTAGTTACTTTTTAATTAATTAATTACAATAAAAAAGTCATTCTGAAAAACCAGAGAGCAGAGAGCTCTGCAAAAATAGTCAACAGAGACAAAAAAAAGAAAAGCAGTTAGATATCTGTTTTGTTAAATATCTTTGGAACATGTGAATGTAATTACTGTAAATTGGCATGGTGGTGACTTATGTACATAGGACATGATGTTATTTTTTTACAAAAATTAGGCTTAATTCATGGTAAGGTTAAATACAGTCACAAAAACTTTGCATCCACTTTGTTGCAAGCTTTTGTCTTTTATGTTTATTTAGTTTAATTATGTACTGTATGCATTACGTGTTTGTTAACAGAAATATACCTTATTAAATGAATTACAAACTAGTTGATACATTTTAGATAAAGCATTAAGACATATATTTCAACCTCTTAGATTAAAATTTAACTTTGTTTTTCAGGTGGTGGTTTTCTCAGTTTCCTTATTCCAGATGAACCTTATTCTGAAGACAAGACATTTATGGTTAAAAAAGCAACCATTACTTAATAGAACACGTGGATCATATATACTATTCAGTGAATTACTTAAAACAAGATCTCCATTTAAGTAAAATTAATACATTATTTTAAATAATTTTACGCTTATTCATACTTATTTAATTATAAAGACTTTCTTTAACAAAAATATATCTATGAATTATTTTACGCTGTAAGTTACTTAATTTTTAAATAAAAAGTTAATATTTAATTATTATATATTTTTTAGTTTTTTTTGTTTTGTTTTTTAAGTGAAATTCATTAAAAACAACACAACATAACATAACATAACTAATCAGTCAGTTGTACTGTTTTTCTTTAAATAAGAATAGTAAAATTTCTATATTTTATTAGATAAAACAAAAATTGAATATATAAATTGTTTAATATCTCTAATAGTATAAGTAAAAAAATGTTTAATTAATTTTTATGATGTGTAGATGTAGTAATTAGAAAAAAAAATGGAAAAAAATAATAATGACTGATAATTATATTTACGATATTTTACAATAAAATTAATAAACTCATACCAAAATGCTGCTGTATTTCATAACTCGTTTTATTCATTTATTTATTTTTTATTGTAGACCATATCAAAGTAATTTAACTGAAATACTATGTATTTTTATAGATTTATTATAAAAATCAGATTATTATTTTTCAGATTATTTACATATCACTCTTACCAAAATGATTTTCACTTTCAGTAATAATAAAATTAAAAAATAAAATTTTTTAAAAAAACAAAATAGTTTGTAGGAGTCTGATTTTTTCCATAAGTGCAGTTTTCTTCTTTGGTATTGATGTCATTGCTATTTACATATGAAAACCAAGCATAACTATGATGCTCAGTTTTCCCACTACTTAAAATTAAATTTCATTTTACAAAAAATTAAATTTTATATGAAAAACATTTTGAACAATTTCTCTATGAGATTATAGGTTTTTCAATGATACAGATCTCTGTAAAATAATATTTTACGAACAAAAAACAATAATTACATATATTTTAAACCCCCTATAATCCAAAATACTAGATAATTCAGACAGATGTAAAAGGAAAAAATACATTTGTATTAACAGAAATTATGCTTTATTTTTTAACATTTATCACTGAAATAGTTCTCAAAGTCCAAATAATGTGACCAATCCATTGCATATAAGTAAATAGATACATTTCAACTAAATTGTATTAATTTTTAGTCTCATCATATCTAATTTAAAAAAAACTAAAAAAACTCACCAAGACTATGTATTAATTAGCAGACTAAGGAAGGTAGCTTAAATATCGCATAAAAATTTCATAAGCACAGATAGTATTATTGTAAGTCTTTATTTATTCCTTCTTAATATACCTCAAAACTGCCTCAGTTGCTTCTGTCCCTTCAGTACATTATCATTGATACTTTCATCAGCATCATTTTTGTTAGTTGCTCTTCCAATTTTTCTGGCATCAATTATGAATACAGCTTTTGTAAACTTGGTCATTATCTTTGCAATAAATTCACTTACACTGTTCACTTCCATACCCTCACAAACAGCAATTTTTTTCTGTAGTTAAAAACATCAGTTAATTAGTTTTTTATCAGTTATTGCCAATACCTTTTTACATTTTTTTTTACTGTATCACAGTTTACAGTATACAAGATTCAGTAAATGACATCTATTATTATAATTTATGTTTTAATTTATATTATACTGTAACATTTCCCCCAAATTCAAAAATAAATTTCAGAAGTTATTTATATTAAAGATGAAATGCCATCCAAGTTATATTTGCCTATAATATAGTTAAGCTGAAAATTACATATGAAAAAAAAAATAAGTATATGTATATAAATGCGATACATAAAATTTTGAATTTTTCTAACTTATTAATTGAACCCACTTAATCTAAACAAGTAACGGTCCCAACAGTTTGGTAAACTAAAGTTTTATTGTTGGTAGTTTTGAGTATTAATGCTTATGAAAGAAATCATACTTGTATTATTAAAAGGTACAATAAAGTTTTAAATATTAAATAATTAATTATTGCAATCTTCATTAAACTGATATCTTTAACATAGCTTCTTATGCAGGAGTCTTTTTTTTTATTATGCATTTATAATCTTTGTAGCATTTTATTTTTATATATATATTTTTACCTTAATAATTTTTGTTTAATTATTATAATGTGTATTATTAACATTTTTCAGATCATTATATACTAAAACTATTATTATAATCATATAAATACTACTTTGAAAACATTATTTAATAATAGTCAAGGTTGTCTGACAAAGTATGCAGGCCAGTATTATTTTAATATTTGTTTTTAACTTTAAGAAATAAAAATAAAAATTGCCAAAAAAAGATCAAACAGAAATATGTTTTGTTAGAACAAATTTAATTCCCATAATGAAAACTGAAAAATTACCTTATTTATAAATTTTAACTTTTAATCTTTTTTTTTAGTTCAAGAAAAGTTGAATTGTATCACTTTTCACTTTCATAGATATAATTAGGTAGCTATTGAAAAATTTCCTCCTTTTAGTAGATGATACTTATCTACAGTTGGAAACAACAAACAACAAAGCGAGTTAAATATTTTTAAAAAATGTTTTTTAAGGATGTATAGTTACAGTAAAAGTATATATTATTTCAAAAAAGTTACTCTGAAATGAATTGCAATAAAAACCAAACATTTTGATTTTGTACAAAAAAATCATTCGAGAAGTTTACTAACTCTATTAGCAGTCCATAAATATACCTGTTTGCTAATATTAATGTTTACTAAAAGAAACATTTGTAAATTTTATCACTGTTTAAATAATTGTAATTAACATGAATAAAAAAACTGTCTGCAGCCACTGTTTACCATTAATTTTATAGAAAAACTATAAAATATTTCTCTAATTCAATTTTTACATTTTCAATTGAGTTAAATAACAAGAAAAAAATAATGAATAAATATTTTTAACATGGGGTTTGATAAGATAGTTCATCAGTATACAAAATTTTTATTTTCATTTTAATTTAATTTAATTTTAATTTTCAAAAAAAAAGAATGATTGAAATAAAAAATGCAAATTTGAACTGTTGAATTCTTATTTTTATTGTAAAGGCTCTCTAGGTGAAGATTACTTTGTAGATACAACTATAAAGAATAATTACGTACAGGGTTATAAAATGTATATAAGTATACACTTTATACATTTATTTATTTTAAATAATCTAATTTAAAAAAATATATTTTATTAGAATTTATTAATAATGAAGTTTATGCAAAAAAAATTTATGAATGAATATATAAAGTTATAATTATAAAAAAACATAAAATACATTTATAAATTGGAAAATAGGTAATTGAATTTTAAAAATTAAAAGAGCATTTCAGAAGGAATGGTTAATGTTTGGAATTAACTAATATCAGATAATGCAAGAAAAATGTTTACACGGAAATGTGTTTATTATGTAACAGAATATCAACCTGAAATTTGATCTTGAACTTGTAGGTATGTTTATATTCCTGTTAAAAAATTAAAATTATGTGTAATATAGAAACACATAATGTCTCGTATTTATTATTTTTAAAAGTAATTAATATAATTTATTTTTTTATAAAGTACCATTAATCATTGATAAATTGGTTTAGGTTGTCCAGTGCTGCCAACCGTCATGGACAGAAATATTGTATTAATAAAAAATAAATAAAATATTTTACTGTCATAAAATAAAACAAATAATTTCTTCCATTTAATAATAATAATTACTTATTAAATTGAAGAATTATAAAATAATTCTTATTTTAAACTTCTATAGAAATATACTTTCTATAAAAATTTAATTTATATTTTATTCTTTATACACAAAGGACATGTATTTTTAGCTTTATGTTAGTACAAATTTATTTCTTGCATTTACTGATATTGTTTACTATTTTCCTTGAATTTACCTTATTTCTTTAAACATAATTTTAAAAATACAGTAGTAATTTATAAAAATTACTGTAGTTGACATTATTTAATCAGATTATTTTATATAAAAAGATTTAATTCTTTTAATAAAATAAAGTGAAAAGAAAATCAATATAAAATTATATTTCATATAAAAAATATATGAAAAACATTTAAAATTTAAGATGCATAAAAATTTGCATATTATTTTTTTTTTAAATAATTTTTTAATCTGTTCAAGAACTTTTAAATAAAATAATATTGTGTTGATGTACACATTCTGTATATATTTGTATAATTAAGATAAAAAAAGGGCTTAAATTTTGTTACGATTGAAATCTGTAATGTAAATTAATAAACTGTGATAAGAAGTGTTATAATACATATATATGTATTAGTCATTTGAAGATATTGATGTAAAGAAATTCAAACAAATATATATATATGTACATATATGTTAATTGATTATTTTATAATTAATATTAAAATAATATTAATATAGTTTTATTGATTTTGAAGACTGATAAATAGTCGTGATACATTTTTTAAATTATAACTAACTAGTTGTTTCTAAAAAAAAAAAATCCATTGGATTAATTGATGAAATTAATATAATAATCATTGTATGATTTATTTTAATATATTAAATTATTTAGTGTTAATATTTGTAAATAATTATAGATAAGATGGAAATTAGGTTGTCATAATATAAAATACTTTTGCACCATTCATTTCAATATAAAAAGCACATTTTTAGTAATCCAATAATTTTTTTTAAATGTGAATATTCTCGTAGAAAAATAAAAAACTCTGTATCATTTAATGAACCTAATTGATTATACCTTAAATTATTTTTTTAATTGTATAAAAGATAAATGTGGGCATGTTGCCAAAGTTAATTTGATTTCCATGTATATTATTTTAATTTATTGACATGCCATTTTAATTTGAATGCACAATCATTTGAATAATTTATTAACAATCAAATTATTTAATTGGTCTAATGTCAATATATTACCTGTATAAAAAATACTAAAAATAACATAAAGACAGGAACAGTAGTAAATGAATGAGTAACAATTCATTTATATCATGAGCACTACCATTCTCAAATAGGTCAGAAGTAAAAATTTAATTATTCTTAGAAATCCCACTAAACATAAAAATATGAAAAAATTATGGTAAAATTTCCAAAAATAGTTGTAACAGTTAGTGTTAAAAAAAGTAATTATATCATGCAGTGTAATTTCAACCTTTTTGGTCACAATTAACCAAAGGTGATTTTAATTTTTACAATATTGGTAAATATATTGTAAAAATTAAAATTACCTTTGGTTAATTGTGACCAAAAAGGTTGAAATTAGTTTCCTTTTTAAAGATTTATGAAAATAAATATATATAAATTGTAAATGTATAAAACTGTATATTTTTTTTAATGCAATATAATTTTAGTGTTAAATGATTAATTTTGATTAATTTATGATAACTGTTTTTGTTTGTATATAGACAATTTTTTATCATTGTATTTTAGTTTTAAGTCAATTTTCAATAAAAAAAATAAGATAAATTTTATTTTTCGGTATTACTTTCAGTTGTACGGTGGAGTAGTGGGGTGAAAATGAATTTTCTTTACGTTTCAAAGTAAGAGAAATACAGAAAAACATTACTTAAATTGTGGTTTCCTTATATATACAGTGAAACAAAAAATGTATCATTTTATCAGTGTCATCCTTCTCATTAAAATATGTTTATTAAGCCAGAAGAAGGGGTTGGTAAAATATGGAGTGAACTGCTTTTCTTGTGAAGTGGCTATTGGAACCTTTTTTCATACTTACTCTTTTTCTTAGCAGGGGGTGAATTTCATACTCAATTGAAGAAATCTTCACACAATGGCTCATCATAAATATCCCAGTAAGCAAAAATTTCATCCTCTTCCTCACTACCCCTAACTTCCTCAATACCACTTTCATCATAAAAAATTACTCTCTATTTGAGATGAGCATAATGTCATTTTGAAAGACAGAATCTTTTAAAAAACCTAATTTTGTTTTACGTTTTCTAAAATAAAAATTATGCCTACTTCAAATTCATTGAATGCACTATTAACGCTTTACACACTAAATTGGAAAAAAACAGTACATAAAACAAATAATATTTGTTATATAAAAGCTACATTATTGGTAAGCAGTCGTAAAAATTATGCAACACTTATTTTATTAAACAGAATACCTGTTATGGTATTTTGTTACCAGAATTCTGCTATGAAAAATACAAAATAAGGTTGTTGTGAGCAAATACAACCTTCTGCAACTAGTTCTTACAGTGCACTGATCTCAATTCGGTGTAGTAAAATTCTCAACAGCATACTATACTAGGATTAAGCATCACTCCAAGTATCCATAAGAATTAAATGAGAAAATGGCATATACTGGCTTTTATAAGTTATTCACAACTGATTTCATCAAGGCCCACCAACACAAATTTCAGAATTTCAATTTCCCTGAATCAACTGTATATATTAATTGAGAAAAGATAATATTTTAAATCAAGTTATCAATTCATTCATAGAGAAAAATTATTAAAAAATAAACTATCAAAATTGTTCAGACAACTTAGTATAATTTAGACAATAATAAATTACATAAAATTTTAACAGTAATAATGATGACAATAATAAATATAACAAAAATAATATAGTATAATATGGAAAATGTTTTAGAAAATATGTTAAGTGTGGAAAGTACGATTTCAAAACAAAATTATTGAACTTTTTACAATTTTTTAATATATAGAAATGTATAAGACAATGAGGGGAATATGTAGGGGTATGGTTATGAATGAACTTGTATGATAAAATTATGTATATTTCTGCCTTATTTAAGTATCTGTAACTCATGTTTTGTAACATTCTCTTAATCATTCCATTATATCCATTTATTATTTTTATGAACCCTAAGATTTCTCATATTAATAATATTTATTGCAAACATAATTTCTCATACAGGCTATATTTTTCTCTGGCCTATACAACTATTTTCATATTTTAAATAAAAATGTTGTCTGCTGATGTTATTGTTGACTTGTGTTTTTTTTTTTTAGTATCAAACATTTGTTTAAAAAGTGGTGGCTGTTAATTTATTATACTGTTGTATGTTTTTGTATGTCTATATATTTCATAATTTAAAACTGTGTCATATATAAAACGATCAGATAATCTCAGAAATAAGGATAGCATTGAAAGCCAGTGAACGATTTATAAAATGATGGCAGTGCCAATTTTACTTTATGAAAGTGAAGCCTATATGATGAAATCTCAAGATTACAGTAGGATCCAAGGTGTAGAGTTAGGTTTTTTGAGGGGATTGGAAGGATTGAGTCGCATGGATAGAATAAGAAATGAAGATATTTGAGCAGATTTAAATATTTTCAACATTAATAAAAAGATTAATCTATAAAGGAATAAATGGACAGAACACTTGAATCTAATGGAAAAAGATCTAATTGTGAAATGAGCTCTTGTTTATGCCCCTTGTGGAAGATGTGATAAAAGACAGATCGTAGTATAGATGAAGTCAGAACAGGTCAGTGACTTAACCCGTGCAGGATATAATAATGATAAAACTGTATTCAAAATGTGTTCCTTTATATGCATATTGTTGTTGCAAATCAGCTTATAAAGAAGTTATTTTTACACTGTCTATTAGACTGTGGATTCTGATGTTCCCCATTAAAGCCCAAGAGGACAAGGAACGGGGGGGGGGGATGGCAACCAGAACATCACTAAGCAGGTGTCTTCCCCTACGGTATTGGGATGTGGATTCTGGTGTACCTTAATGATTTGAGTTCAGTTAACTACACATCTCAGGAATGATCGATCTGAGTCTGTACAAGACTTATAACTCATTTACATTTCATACATGCCATCATCCACTGTACCATGATGTTGCTTATTATCCACAAGTTGAGCAGACTGCAACACATGCATTAGGAATAGAAAAAGGAAAACATATTAAAACTGATTATTGAAAATGAATTTTCTTTACATTTTGAGATGTGAGGATCACAAAAATTCCATTTGTGTATAAAACTTTGTGGCTCAAAAATTTCCAAAACTACCTGATCAATTTCATTGTAACTTAGATTGTCGTAGTAGTGTATCTGAAGTTGTGCATGTGAAAATTTGATGAAAAGTGGTTGAGTTGCTCTTTAGTTACACTAAATTTAAGGTCGACAACAGACTGTGTATTTTTCATATGCGCTTACGCAGTGAGTCACAGTGCTGAATGAGTTTAAAATTAATGCTTGTGTAGGATCAAATTACAGTTACATATAATTTAATTTTCTTATAAACAGAAACATTTCTTACGCAAAAAATTATACAAAAAAAAATAACAAAAAAGTTTGTCTTCTTGTGCAGAACTACATAAGAATTTTTAATTTTTTTTATTTATTTTATCTACATCTTTGTTTACTTATATAATAGATTGCAATTTGTTGTTCTGTTTATCTTATATATATATATTTTTTTTTTAATTTAGACTTATTTTATGGAGGAATCTTCAGTTTGATTTAAAGTCTATTTACATGCACCAGATTTTTTTAGAGTTGAATTTTTTTGTCATCTTCAGACAACATGATTATGTAAATAGTTTGTAAAACACACTTCTAAAATTAATCAATTTATGTAAGTCTAGATGATTTGAATTGTTTTAAATGAGAGTATCACTATTGGTTTTCTATATATTTTGTAAAATTCTGTATTAGTTGCTTTGTTACAAAACCAATAATGACAGACAATTTCATTCATACCTAAAACCACCTGACTTCACATAAACTAAATGATTCTATAGAGTACAATTCATAGACTAGTGTACAATTAAAAATATCACTGTACCTGAAACAGAAAAACTCATTAGAGTATAAGTTTTTAGGTGACGTTAAATTTTTAGGTTTACTTTTTGACACTTGTCTTAGGAGGGTCAAACACAAAAAACAGTTAAAAGCGCGATGTTTAAAAATTCTAAATATGCTACGAGTATTTAGCAACACCAAGTGGGGAGCTGACCAATAATTATGTTACATTTTTATTATTCTTTGGTTCAGTCCCATTTGGATTATGGTTGTATCACGTACTCTTCAGGGTATCATACCATGCTTAAGATGATGGATGCTGTACACCACTCTTTTCTGCATCTTGCCAGTGGTGCATTTAGATCAAGCCCTATTGTCCAAGCATACTTACTGATTGCGATGAGCACTTTGGAATAGACTGGACCAGCTGCTAGCATATCTTACTCTGCTCATCTTAAAGAATAACCAAATTACCCGGTTCTTAAAGCAGTCCTCGCAAACCCTCATTTCCAATGATATGAAAACCATCTACATAATACACCACCAATGGGTGTCCATATCCAGTGTCTAATTTATCTTTTAACCTTTGATGCACCTTCTATTTTCCCAGCATATCACTGTTAATATACTCCATGGAGACTCAACCCCATAAATTTTAATTATGACACCATATATAATAAAAAAACAACTTCTCTCGTCTTTAAGAAAACATTTTACTATTTTCTATCTAAGACAAACCTAGACACAGTAGTATACATAGATGGGTCAAAACAGAATACCATTGATTATGCTTTTGTTGTAAATGACAGAAACTATGGGTTTGGTCCACCCGGTATTATAAGTGTGTACAATGCTGAACTGTACACCATCAATATGGCTTTGAATATCATTAAGTCAAAACATTGTCACACCTTTATCTGTAGCAATTCGTGAAGTGCAACCCAAACTTTGGAAGATTTGTATTCTAGACATCCTATCATCACTGAAATTCATAACACAATCGCCAAGTTGAATCGTCACCAGACACTAGTGAATTTCTGCTGGATCCTAGCCATGCAGGAATTCTGGGTAACAATCGTGCCGATTTCACTTCTAAAGATGCATGTAGTCAACTGTCTTTCACCACTCAAGTTACTACTACCGATTTTATTATTTCTATTAAACATACTCTTCAAAGAAGGTGGCAAGGTGATTGGACTGCTACAGTGGATAATAAATTCTGACACATCAAAGATACGGTGTTACCGTGGGACTCTTCACGCAGAAAAATTCACAGAGAGGAAATAGTATTGTGCCAAATGCGATTAGGACACACCAGAGTTATTCATGGGTATCTTATGCCAGCAGAAAACACACCACAGTAAGTAGAATGTGATTACCACATGACTGTGCGCCACATCCTTTTTACTTTTCTTTTATTATTTAAGTTTTGATGTTATTATTATCTTAGTTTTAACCTTATTTTATTGATATTTTAATAACCAAGAAGGGGCTTTTGTGTTAATTTTTTGAACCAGATAACATGTTTTCAAGTTAGTATTGCCCCATTAAAAAAATTCATGAATACCTACTTATAATATTTGAATAGACATCAGATAATAGAATTAAATGGAAAAAGATTATTATTATATTATCAGAGGATCTAAGTGGAAAGTTTCTTCACTACATCCTTAAATATAAAATCTTTTCTAACAAAATTTGCTAAAGTAATATATTATTAACGGAGAATAGATTTGTTAAAACATTTGTTTGATAAAAACATGACCTGTGGCCTTAATCAAAAAGGTTGTAGGTCACCTGACATGAGAGAAGTTACTTCTAAAGCTGTCACAGCCAAACTCAAGGTAACAAGTATCCCATACTTGGCTTACTAATAAAAGTGAAGAGTGAGATAGTTTCCTGTACCCTTCTTCAACTAACTAAACATATTGTTGCACACTGGCATGCCAAGCCCAAAGAAATGTAGGAAAGTTTCTGACTGAAGTTACATCTTCACACCTTTCAATATAGAATTGACTGGGAACATCATAATTCTCAGAGAAAGCAACTTTGATTAGTATATCTTGCGCATTAGGTGCTTTACATGTCACAGTCATAAGAAAGACTGCAGAAATAGTGTAAATCAACAAATTAATGTACATATTATATTGAGAAGGAATGTATTTTATACAATTCATCAGGCTTAATAGGGGAGAAAAAATCTGAAGAACTTTGAATGACCCAATTGAAGAAAGCATTCCTCTGACATGTAATACAATTCTTGTATAGTATTAGATATGAATATTAATACTTTAATTCCATTTTAAATTAGTATTATTTTACAAGAATTAAAAGTTCAGCATAGATGATTACTTTAAACTAATTAAGACTTAATAATAAAATTATTTCATCGAGTTATCAACTGAAAGACAGGATAATTTTTTAATTTTATCGTTTTTTTTAAATAGCCCACCGAGCTGGTCTGGTAGTTAACTCATCGCAAAATATGTTTTTGGATGGGGTTCAATTAACACATCTCAGGAATGTGTCGCACTTTGTTTCTTTTTTGTTTAGCCTCCGGAAATAAGGTATTATTTCAGAGGATGATATGTATGAATGTAAATGAAGTGTAGTCTCGCATCGACCGTTAACGAGATATATAGTTAATTGAAACCCAACCACCAAAGAAAAGCGGTATCCACGATCTAGTATTCAAATCTGTATAATAGTCTAATAGAATTTCAACCTTAAAACTCTCGACTTCGAAATCAGCTGATTTACGATGATGACAAATTTACCACTAGACCAACCCGGTGTGTAATGTGGGCCTGCATTTGTACAAGACTACACTCCATTTACATGACACCTATAATCCTCTTCTCATTCGGACGAGGGAAGGTTTCTTACTGCTTATAACTGTTCAGTAGTAACAGATTGCAACGTACACATTAGTAAAAAAAATAAAGAAAAAAGTAGTTTTTTTGTTTTAAATACAGTTGTCTACAGAAAACAATCTACGACGTGATATAACTATGTCCACAATGTAAATACAATTTGAGATGATTCTAGTAAATTTCGTATTTAAATGTGGCAGAAAAATAACAATATTACCCCTACCACTATATTTTTATTTAGTCTGAAAGAATACAAAGACGACTCCGTCTGCTACTAATTTGTTACGCTATGTAACAAACTCTCTCTACCTCTGAACAGCTGTGCTCAAATCCCCGTTTAGATCTAAACAGCTGTTGAGGTTAGATATGTCGTGTAAGTTGGTTGTACCTTCGGTGAAGTATGTAGTTTTTAGTTATTATTTAGTCGTTGCTGGTTGTCGTAATATTAGTTTTAGTAGTAATATAAATAAATTTATAAATAGTTTAGATAAAAACTATAAGTTTAAAAGTCATATTTTTAACAATAGTAGTTTAAATTTTTCTACTAGAAAGCGACCTGAAGAACCACCGTGGAAAATATTATTTTTTGGAACCGATAATTTTTCATTAGCTTGTTTACAGCCTTTAAACGCAAAATTGTAAGTACTTTAATTTGAGTTGTTTTAATTTTTACTATTATTCTGCTTTCAAATATTTTACTTTCTAATGAATTGTTTTTATAATTACGCTTAGTTGCCGGTTTTTCTTAACCGGCATTGTCACTTAAGAATTTCTGAAATTATCTTAAAAAAATTACCATTAAGACAGTTTGATATGTAAGATATCTTAGTAATTGCTGATTATTATCATTAAGATTCGTAACAATAAGATTAGAATTGATTGTCATATTATGTAAATGTTTTGTTTTAATCATTTTTTAATTTTGAATACTCTTTTTTTGGTAGAAGTAAATTATTTGTTTAAAAATCTAATAAACTAGTTACACTTAAGAAATTTACCTGAATTTTTATTTTATTTATTATTCTTTTTTTAGGAATACTGGAACTTTAATGAGTGGTTTAGGTGTTATAACTTCTGTTGGATCAGTAGTTCATAAGTTTGCTGAATCTGAAAAATTGCCTATTTACAGTTGGCCACCAGATGATAATATTTTAAATAATTATGATTTGGGAATAGTTGTTTCCTATGGTAAACTCATACCAGAGAATATTATTAATGCACTTCCATTGTAAGTAAGGTGTTTTTATTTAAATTAATTTTGTTATTACAAACATTTTATAATCCTTTACTCATAAATTATTTTTATAAGAACTTTTGCAATAATAGAAAGAGGAGCACCAATATTTTCTTTAACTATCTTACTGATATTTTCCTGACATTTGCCTAAATTATTGCTATTGGATTGTATATGTAACAAAAGGTTCTAAATAGCATGAAGGATTTCTGTGGAAGGGTCATCTGTGATATGTTGCTACTATTAAAAGTCCACAAAGTACGAATCCGAATGATGCCTTGATGCTGTTTGATGTATCTTGATGCTGTTTGTTCTGTTATTTTGCACTTTTGTCATAACATTTCATTCTTTTGGATTTGACCACTGCTATCTGGATGCACAGAATTAAACTTGCAGTTGAATAAATATTGGAGCTGTTTCAAATCTGTCTGTATTATATAATATCCTAATGAATTAGAATAAATGATCATTCATATCTTAATTTTGATTCCTGTAGCAGCATTATTTGTGCTAAGGGTTTTACCTGGAATAATTTGCAAGAAGAACCCTCTTTTATAAGTTTATCCATATATATTCTGTTATAAAAGCACATATCCAGTATTTTATGTGATAAGCACGCTTTTGTCAAGATACGCTACAAAATTGTTTTTGCAGATTTTTTAAGAGGGTAATTACTATATCAGCATGCAGTTGATGCTTAATAAGAAAGACAATTTCATTGTTTCAACCACATGGTATGCATGATTACTATCAGATGCCACTTAAATAATTTCTTGGAGTATCATATTACAACCAAGCTGTAATTTTAAAAACTACAGTTAAGTAAAATTTTAACCAAACCAAAAGGCCTACTGTTAATACATAGTTCTGATTTATTTGTTTATTTTTAATCACTTTGATTAGACTATAGTTATTCTAATTTGTAAGAATACAAACACTTTGTTAGATGTTACTTATAAGTAAAGACATTCAAATCTTTTTTATATTATAAATTCATATATTGACATGTGCGTGCTTTTATCAGTGAGTTTTATGTGGCATACTGAAACAATCAGTACAATAAATAGTTTTTATTTTTTTTAGAATCAAAACCAATCATTCATAAAGAAAATTATGCAATTATTTTATAAAATCATTTACATAATTATTACTAAAAATATTTTGTATTATTTTTTTTTTTAACTAAATTTTCAAATTAATTTAGACCTAATTTTTTAAATGTTTTTCTGTTGTTTGAACTAAGATGAGATTTAATTGTCTATAGAGCCTTTAGTTTTCTCTTTATAATTTCAGAAAGATGTTAATTTTGCTTCACTTATATTTCTTCTCTTGTTTTTGGAGTAGGCCTTTAATAAAATTAATAACTTAAGAGTGACAGAATACAAAATATAACCATTGTACAGAAATCAAACCAAAATCTTCCCCTTTTGTTGCAAAATTATCTGGTCCATTGAACTGGCTTCCACATAATATGGAATACGTATTTGACAATAAGTGTTCTCTTAGTCTTTGTGTTTTCTCTTAGTAAAACGCATGGAGAGAATAGTCAGTAAAGCTAGGAGAAACCTCAGTCTCTTACAATGGATACCACATAACTTTAAAAGTTGAACACCTCTGATCTTCTGTGACAGAAGAATGTATCCAACAACAATTTGACTTTCCTCTTCTTGCTAATAAAAGAAGTCTCTGGGATGGTCTGTATTTTTATCGTCTGCTGCACAGAAAATTTGTCCAGGAATCAGATATTAAGTTTCATGTACCTTGTACCTCATTAAGGAATCAAAAATTGTTTTTGTATGTTTGAAGGTCCGATCTGTCGCCTAATAAACGATATAAATAAGTAGCCAATGCTTACAGTGAGAAAATTGACTTCGTTTAGTTCAGTGAAAACAAATTCAAAAGTAAAATTAATGAGGTAATATTGTCCTGTAATGACTGGTTCCCTATACTAATTATGCAATATGCAAAGGCCAAAACAGTTAACATAATAACAGATGTATTATAATAATATTTTTTGTGCTCTGCTTTTTCTGGTGGAATGTGTTTAATAATGATTGTTTTTGTATAGTCGTTACCTATACGTAAATGTTTTATGTTGAATGTACAATATAAAAAGGCTAAAAATAGCTGTTGTACTAAATAAATAAATAAATAATTTTAATATTTATAAATAATAATTAATAATATATAACACTTTAAAAATATTGATTGATGTAAATAAAACGCATAAATACTTTTTCATAATAAAAGTTTTTGTGTTTTATTTATGATTTAACATCATAAATAATGTCTAAAAATGGTCAGTCTGATATAGTAGTAGTACTGGTTTGCTGCTCTAAACAACTTTTTTTTAACGATTTTAAATCACTTATTTTTAAAGAATAAAATGATTGTATGAAATCTTCTTTTTTTTACATAATTACTTAATAATTACATAATTTTAATGTATTATTGTATAACGATTGTTTAAATATTGTTATTGAAATTCTTTTTGTGTGTTTTTATAGTGGTGTATTAAATGTTCATGCCAGTTTATTACCAAGATGGAGAGGTGCTGCTCCTATTTCATATGCTATTTTGAATGGTGATGCTGAAACTGGTGTTACTATTATGCTAATAAAGCCACACAAGTAGGTAACTATTTTTACTTAAATTCATTTTAACAAGAGCATGATGTTCGCTTGATTATCATGTGGTTCTATCATTTCATCCTTCTCATTAAAATGTGTATTAAGCTAAGACCAAGATTTGTGAAAGTCCAGTAGAACAGGTTGGTAAAATATGTAGTGAACTGTTTTCTTGTGAAGTGGCATTTAAAACCTGTTTGATACTTTACTGTTTTTCTTAGCAGGATGAATTTCATACAGTATCACAATAAGCAAAAATGTCATCCTCTTCTTCATGACCAATAACTTCATCAATATCACTTTCATCATCAAAAATTTCTCTCTATTTGAGATGGGTGTAACAACTTTTTGAAACAAAGAATCTTTAAAAACACCTGAATTTATTTTATGTTTTCTAAAATAAATATAATGCCTACTTCAAATTCTTTAAATGCACTATCAATGTTTTACACACTAAACTAGAAGAGAACCATGCATAAAACAAATAATATTTGTTATATAAAGGTTTACATTATTGTTATGCTGTCGTAAAACTCATGAAACATTTATTTTATTAGAGTTAATGTTATTGGTATTCTGTTATGAAAAATATGAAGTGGGGTTGCTGTGAGCAAATACAACCTTGTAACAGCCAGTTCTTACAGTGCACTGATCTCCTTAGGGTAGGGATGAGTTGGCTGTGACACACAGTACAACCACTATAAAAACAAATTCTGCTACAAAAATACAATTCGACATAGTAAAAATCATGATGGTATACCATTGTAGGGTTAAGCAGCACTCCAAGTATTCATGAAAATTAAATGGGTAAATGGCATGCTTCTATAAATAGTTATTCAGAACTGATTTCACCTTTTTATCCAAATACAAATTTCAAAACTTCCATTTCTATGAATTAGCTGCATCTGTATTAATTGAGAAAAGATAATAATATAAGTCCACTTTTCACTTCATTCATGTAAAAAAATTATTAAAAAATAAATCATCAAAGTTGTTCAGACAGCTTAATATAATTTTGACAATAATAAATTTGCATAAAATTCTAATAGTAATAATGAAAATAATAAATAAAGATAACAGAAATATTTGTATAATATGGAAAATGTTTTAAAAAATATGTTAAACGTGGAAAGTATGATTTCAAAACAGAGTTATTGAAATTTTTCAATTTTTTTTATGCAGGGTATCCTAAAAGAAATGGAGAAACTTTCAGGGCATGTTCTATTTGTGAAAATAATGAAAAAAATTCATATAAACATTTGTCTAAAAACATTTTGTTTTCAAGTTATGGCTAGCAAAAGATTTCACCCGGATTTCAGCTCTTCTAATAAAGAGAAGCCCTACTGTAATTTTTGGGATACAAATTAAGGAGTAAAATTTTGGTGGTTTCTTATCTGATTTGAGCTAGGAAGTAGAATAAAACAGGTCCCAGACCTGTAACTCCACTAGCTTTTATGTTATCCAATGTAAAATCCAAAATTCAGTGTCAGAAAGTAATTTATTTTTAGGTTTGTAGTAAAATAGCTTTGTTAAATGATTACTAAGTTGGAAGATTTAGTAACAAGACTTGTATGAAATTTAATTCTAAGAATATTAATGTAAATACAGCCAATAAAAAGTAAATAAAAATTTTTTTAAATAAGTTTTTATTGATGCAAATACATGAGAAAAAGACAGAAAATCATATCATTCTTTCTGTACATAACAAACATCATTCTTTATATAGTAAAATGACAAATAGTAATAGAATAACAAACCTCAGTTACAGTAATTGTTTGAAATTCCCTCCTTCATTCACAATGTACATTAGCACTGCCGATGTAAAATATTTTTGGTGGCTTTCCATATTATATCAAGATAGTTTCATATAAATTCAGTAGCATTTCGTATTTTAATTAGTAACTTTCTGTCTGTATACTATCATTTTTATACAACCCCAAATTAAGTAATTTAGTGTCGTTAAGTCAGTTGATTGTGGTGGCCAATCGATTGGTCTATCACGTTCAATTCGGTTTAAGATATTAGCATTCAAGTGATTTCTAATTACTAAAGAATAATGTGGCACTGCACCTTCCTGCTGAAAATCATTTGCAATCTAGTTTGTAAAGATACATCCATCATTAGGGCCGGCAAATTATTTTTTAAGAAATGAACTATGCATCTCCCATAAGGCTTTCATAGAAAACAAATGATTTCATAATTTTTTCATAAATAATGCCACACCAAACATTAATGAGGAAACTAGTTTTCATAGTACCATGAGAATAGTCTTCCTCCATAAATGACTATTATTAATATTGAAGACTTTATGAGAAAACTCTGTTTCTCATAAAAGTGGCTTCATCTATAAATAAAATTGAATTTCCCTATTAGTGTTGTCTAAAAGCCAGTGACAGAAGTTTAACTACTGGGGATAATCTGTTGGGCACAAATTTTGAACCATCTGTAGGTGGAAAAGTTAAAGAATTTCTTTCGTAGGATGCCCCATAGTTCCTTTTTTGACAAACCAGTGTGACATGAAATTTGCCTTGTACTAATACCTGGGCTATGCTACTTTGTCCACTTTTAGTCAAAGAGACCTTTGACCGTTACCTTTAGACAACCTAGAATAAAGTAACAGTGGTTCACTATAAAGTATTTTTTTTCTCTCACTAACCCTTTCCCATTCTATTCACGTTGCAAGTATTCTACAGGATCTCTTAATTAATGAACAGTACATTAACTTAAAGTTTACTGGTATGCTGAATCATTTGATGTTTATCATAACACGATTTACTTGGTGTTCAAGAGAAAACGAACTCGTTGAAAATCACCCTCACATTCGTAAATCCTAACTCCTCTTATCTACGCTTGGCTGCAATTACTGAAGTGCTAGTTAATAGGTTGGTTGAGATTTACTAAAACATCCATCAGCAGCCCTGATCCAGCACAGTAATTTTTGAAGTGATGATGAGATTAAAAAAAAAATGAACGACTAAAAAATCAGCATTAGATTTTTGTAATGATGAAATAGAAACACTAGTAATACATTATTTTAATGTTAAAATTTAAATGATGATTATGTAGAAAGGTAAACAAAAATTTTGTCTTGAAAAAATATTACAAAAAAATGAATATTCTTCAATTATCACTTATTTTCAATTTATTACATGTTTTCATCTATTTTCTGGATGATCACCATAATCGAAAATAGATATCTTGATTGTTATAGTTGCATCTTTTTATAAATTTGTATGTATTTTTTTTTTATAAAGGTTTGATGTCGGTGATACTGTCAGGCAGTATAGATGTGCAATATTACCCAATGAAACAACTCCGGAGCTTTCAAACAGACTTGCACATCATGCAGGATTATTATTAATGGAATGTATTCGTGATATTCCACGTTGTATTGATATGGCTGTGCCTCAACCAAATGAAGGTGTTACTTACGGTCAGTTTTTTATGATAAAATAATCCAGTTATGTCATCAACCAATTGTCAGAGTCTATAAAAAATGTATTAAAAATTACTTTTTGACAAGTGAAAAAAGCAGAGCCTCAAAAGTAAAATTTTTTTAAATTATCTGTAAAAGTGTTGTTAACAAGTTATGGATTCTAACTTTTGCCCTGTCAGGTAAATAATTATTAAATCGTTTTCAATTCAACTTGCTGAGACAACAGATAGGAATAAACATGCTCTTTTCATTGTGTATTTTCGATTTTGTGATGGTATGTCAACAGTAGAAGAACTTGCAGACTTTTCTGCAAACCAATAGAACTCAAAGCAACAGCACTTGCATTATTTTCTTTCTTAAATAATTTTATAAACGAGGCAAACATAAAGTGGAAAAATTGCATCGTAATATGCACCGATCGTGCTTGTTCAATGTCTGGAAGATTCCAAAGTATACAAGCACTTGTAAAACAAAAATCTTCACAGTGTGTTTGGACACATTTCATGATCCACAAGGAAGCTCTGACTTCCAAAGAAATGAGCCCTGGTCTGAATATTGTACTAGTGATGATTGTAACTGCAGTATTAAATTATATAAAAATGAGACCCCTAAAATCAAGAATCTTTGCTGCATTTTGTAAAGACATGGTTGCAGTACATTTAGCATTACTGTTTTATTGTGAGGCAAGATGGTTATTACGTGGGAAATTTTTGCAACATGTTTATGAATTAAGAGATGAAATCTCCATTTTTCTAGAGGAAGAAAACCGACTGGAAGCCAAGAAGTTTCAAGATGGTTTATTTTGATGTAATTGAGCTACTTTGTCAACATACTCAAGAAATTAAATACCTTGAATCTTCAACTCCAACGAGCAAATACACACATATTGGATACGAGTGTTAAAGTTAATACGTTTTGTAGAAAATTGTAATTGTGGAGCAGAAATTTAAAGCATAAAACCTAGAAGTTGATTTTGTAACCATTGAAAATCATTTAACCATGTTGGCAAACAATTTAAAAAAGTATTTTTTTGCTGATGATAACTTGGTAGCAAATTACAAGTGGGTTAGGCATTCATTTCAAAATGCTCCTGTAGGGCTCTGAACTGCTGAAGCAGAAATCTTCATAGACTTTACGACAAGTGGTTATCAAACAACAGTTTAGTAAAAAATCACTCTTTGAATTTTGGGCAGGGGTGGATGATGAGTTTTCTGCACTGAAAACAAGAGAATTTTGTGTACAATTACCATTTTCAACATCCTACCATTGCAAAACCAGATTTTCTGTGGTGGCTGCTTTGAACACAAAATATAGATCTCTGCTAAATATAGAAAGTAGTGTCTATTTCAAATACCTTCCTTTGAAAAACTTTGCTCTGCAAGACAGGCCCAGGGCAGTCACTAATAATTATTAAACTTGTTTTTAATTTAGTAGTGATAAGTTAATTATTAATGCATTGTGCAGTATTGATGCAATCCTACTTATTATTATATCAGTGTAAATGTGTAATTTATTACTTATTATGGCAAAATGTATTTTGTTTTGCTTTCCTTTCAGTAAATTAATAAATTTTTAATAATACTTTGTTTTCGAAACACTCACACTCCCACTCCCATTTAGTGTTATCATGCTCCCTAGAGCATGAAATAAAATTCTAAAATTCACCTTACTAAGTAGACAACCTTTGAATGGGTTGCAGTTTGTTCCTGAGGAAGGCTGAAATTTTTTGAGAATGATTTGCAACTCATCAGATCACCTGCAACCTCGTATGAGCTTACTTAGAACTATAAAGTCTAGCAGTTTCACATTTTTATTTTTTATATTCATTATAATTATTTCATATATATTCCTTTTATAGTAACTTTGATAATGGTGCTGAAAAAAATGCCTGGTTAGAATCATAATTGAAAAATTAAAATAGACTCAAATAATTACAGTTTCTACAATTTACTTCCAGCACATTACTTTAATTATTTCTTAAATCCACTAGTTAAATATATCTAACTTAACTGTAACTTAACTGTAACTTATATCTATTACTATAATTCTTAATATTTAATCATGTTAAACTTATTATCTGTTCATTTATATTTTAGTTTCTAAATTTATTTATGGAATTAAGAATTTCAATAGGATCACCCAAAATTGACATTATCGATCACTTTGTTGATATGAATACAAAATTGTATCATTTTAATTTAATAATTTATTTTAAGTTTTAGGTTGTAATGATGTAACATTATATTTTCTTCATATTATTTATATATTATATATATATATATATATATATATATATATATATATATATATATATATAAATAAAAGAGAAAATACATTCAATATTGCTTTAATATATAATTAGTGATGCAAATTATATCAGACTGGTTATAAGCTTAATATCCTAAAGTGGTAAAAAAAATGTTGTATATTAGTAATTTTAAATAACGATTCTTTCAAGGTTGTCAGAAAATACTTAATTTGAACACCCTAAATTTATGCGTACAGCCAATTTAAACAAATATATATTGTTTGTGAACAAGAGTATTGTTTATGTGTAGATAGAATGTTGTGCTTAGGGAAATGTATGCTTTGAACCTGGAGCATATATTCTTTAAATATTAAATGAGTGATGGTTTTTTAAATGGCAATTAAAGGTTTATTGTTTGATAAATATATACCCCCCCCCCACCACTTAAAATTACAATCAACTATATTGTAATCATGATCCTTAGCACGTGGTATATAATCTTACTGGCACATAGAATCTCAAAAAATACAACTTTCTTAAGTTCTTATAGATTTGAGCATTTAAGTTCACCAGTATGATCCAACTATGTTAACTTTTGGTTGATCGACCAAAGATTCTATAACTTTTGGCCTTGATATTAAAGTAAAGTCGAGCTGTGGCCCAAGAACCTCTGAAAAATGTTCTATATATATTTTTATTTGTTGCCACTACATTTCACATCATAACAAGTGGAGATAAGGTCCAACCACTTACAATTTTCTTTCTCACTCCATTTTCATATCTAAATGATGTGGGAAAATGCTTTGTATCTGATGTGGACAAAGTATTGAAATATTGTAAAAATTTGTTTTCACTCCCCCTTTTCTATCTTACTTTTAAAACCTGCTTTAGATGTTTTTATTATGCTTGTGGTATTATCAGTTATTTAAATTTGAGAGGTGTGTAATTTATTTTCATTATGTTGTGTCATTTTTTTTAGTGTGTTTTTTATGATTAATTCACTATGTAAGGCCAAAGCTAGTGCTTTGGGATTATGAAATTGAGATTTTGGTGGTATATGAAAAATGTCATACTGACCAGGATTCAAACCCAGGATCATCAGACAGAAGGCTAAGATTCTACCACTCCACTATAGAGATCGGCATGGTTCTTGATCATAATTTTTTTTTTATCTTTGTGATAATTATAATTTTTTTTTTTTTAATTATACTAATGTGAATAATGCCCATGAAAAAATAGGAATCTATTGTACAAGTGATTTCAAAAGCAAAGATAATGACAAAAAACACATCAACTTTACCTGGTTGAAAGGAATTAAAATTATTCAAACTATTATTTTAATTAATTAATTAAGCAATTTAATTATTATTAGTTTATTATTTAGAATAATATGGCATTAATCTCTATTTACTGAAGAAAAACAATTTTTTCTTTTTATTAAATTATTATAAATCCAAGTGATGGTAGGCCATAAGTGTTAATATTTTTTATACACTCGGTGAGATTTATTTTATTTTTTTGTTTTAGCTCCAAAGGTGACAGGAAAGTTATCTACAGTAGACTGGAAGAAATTAAGTGCAAAACAAGTATATGACCTTCACAGAGCAATATCCCATAAATATATTTTATCAACGACGTGGTTCGATAAACCAGTTAGATTATATAACATTGAAATGGATCATCAGTCCCCCCTACATAAAAAAGTATTAAGTAATGTGTCATCTCATAAATCTGCTCTAAAATTTCTAAATAGCAGCGATCCATTAGGTCCCAATATCGATGAAAATAAATTAAATATAAATAATAAAGATGTATCACCAGGGAAAATCAGTTATAACCGTAATAAGCAAATCTTGAAAATACAATGTGCTGATGGAAATTGGGTAATGTGTAATAATTTAAAAGTTTCAAATGGCCGTATTATGTCAAATCATGATTTTTATAATGGTTTCCTTACAAAGAAAGATCAAACTGATTGGTTTTTTGAGTAGCATAATGAACATAAATATGTTGATATATTTTTTATTTATGGCTTTTATTATCAAATGATTGATCTCACTTTAGTAATAAATAAATAGCTATGCAATGATGTCTCTCTATGTATTTTTATTTTATTTATTTTACTATTACAACCTTGGATTTTATGAAAAAAGGCCAGATATTTGATAGGATTTGTTCCGGAAATCAGATGTTCTAGAAAGCAGCATGCTGTTTACAAAATTCAAGACTTTATTTATTTATATATTTTTTATGGTTGTTAAGTGTTTTTAGTCCTTTTAAAATTTGACAGTCAGACCCTAAAAGAGCAATAAAAATATCATAAGCATATTTGTTTTTCAGTGCTGTTAAAAAAATATTGGTCCAGTAATTTTCTTCTGCAAATAGTATGCCAAACACCTGATTTTTCACTAAATAAAAACAAAAAAAGATTACCTCTTCATTAGCTGTATGTATTTACATTATTCTAAATCTAGTTACAGATGTTAATGTAGCTGCTTAGCTGGTGCCACCCTTCATCACTGAACCATACTTCTTCTAATTGTAATATATTTTTAACGAACACTTCCAGTAATTAATTCATTCAGTATTATCTAAAGTTCTAATAAACCATTTATTTTGTAAGTTCATAACTTTTAAGCACTGTGTTTTTCTTAAAAATGTTGTTTTAGGAATTTCGGCTTGAGAAGATTGTTTACACAGTGATTTTCTAAGAGCTTGTAGAATCAGTTTTTAATATCAGCCATTTTTACCATTAGTATTAAAGGGTGACACTTGCATGCATTATCTACTACCTCATCATTTTTATAAAAGTGATCAAGCATTACACACAAGATTTAACTTGCAAATAAGATTCAAGGAAAATATTCCAAAATAATGCTAATCTGCATGTAAAAATTTAATTGTAAAATAAAAACCCTTGTGAAAAACAAATTTTATTGCAAAAACAAAAAAACAAAATTAGTTTTACCGCTAACATAATAATAATTTCACACATTTTTGCCGTCAATATATTTTTAAGTTTTGTGTTTCATGAATTTTTGATCATCTTTATATGTATTTATGTACTCTTAATTTGAGGATTAGGAAGCCCATATTTACCTTAAATAAAAATCAAATTTTTTCCTTACATACTTTTTAAAACTTCTTCATAATTATTGGCTTACAATTCCAGATGAAAGAATCAAGGCGAATGGAAAAAAAATGGATGGTAAGCTATGATTTGTCCTCGGAGAACCATAGAACAAGATAAGATTCCTTCATCCTAAGGAATTCCTCTGAGGTTCCATTAAATTTGCAATTCCTTTACTGACCAATCAGGTTATCTTAGTCTCAGATAAGTAGTGTATTGCTTAATAGCAAAAAATTTTAATTGATCAATCCTAACATGAGTGAAAAATCAGTTTCTCCTGATATTAAAGAACAAGATTAAAAAGTAACTGAAATCTACAGTATTTCAAGAGAATATTCTCCAGTTACTGACAGGCTCAGGCTTTCATAAGGAAAGTTCTTATTCATGCCCAAAATTTTTGTCAAGACACTCCCTTTGAAGATAAAGATTGGTGTAACAGGAGTATAAAATTAGTTTGCTCTACTCTTTTCAAAATAAGAAATTTTATTTGTGATTATACAAATTAATCAGAAATAAATAATTTAAAAACGAAAATAATAGTTTTAAGTGTTATTTATTAGAACCATGTACAAGCTGATGTAGCTAATGTCTCTCTTATCCCTTGATTGCAGCATGAAGCTTATCCATGGTCATATCATATCTTTTTTTAAAGTTAATTAAAATTTATATATAGGTAAATTTTAGTTCTTGGAATATTTTCTTTGAATGTGTTTTTGTATTGCTATTTAACTGTATCATCACTATTCAGTAAAATGTTTTATCTCTATAACAAGATGTAAACGTAATTTTATATACTTTGGTGTGTCATCCACTTTGGCAAGAAATTTCAGTTATCAGTCCTGCACATCCCTTTCCATTCATGAACATAATGTAGTTATGAAATTACAAAAATTACTGTTCAGTGTAAAAAAGTTTAAGCAATAATGTTAAATAAACGGTATTACAATGGTTAGTAATTGCAATTTATCACTCTAATACAGTTTTTATTTATTTTTTTTGTAAATATTAATATTTAATAAAAATATAAAAATATTTTATAAACTATTAATGTTTCACTGAAGTGAAGTGTGCATTGATCGTTTGTATTTGTAAATAGTGGTAAACAACTCTTCTCAAGTTTATGAATATTGTTCTATTTTTTAAATGAAAGTTGCGTTACAGGAAATAAAGTTTTTATGAAGATTAGTTGAAGAAACTAAAAAACAAGTAACTTGTTGCCACTCAAACAACTTCTAAGTATTCTTTCACTCAAACTTTTAAGTACCAAGCTCTGTGATTTCATTGTCTCCCCAAATCATTGATAGCATAATAGAATAGATTGCATGAGCTGTAGTTTTCCTCTTCTACAAATTTATCACAAGATTCAAAAGACCTGCACCACAGAAAAAAATTTGATCAGAATCCTCCATTGGTCCCACTAAAACCACCCAGTTTGTCTTCCTCAATAAGAAAAGTCCATGAATATTCCTTAACATCAGAGGTCTAGGTATCCAGTTGAAAGTTCATCCAATGCTGTTGTACTCTCACATGACACTAGTTCACTAGGATAGAAGGCAGTCCCTGCTGTAGGCGGAAAATTCCATAAAAAGGATTGCCTGAGGGAAAAACATGATCATAAAGAGTAATGTAATGCATATAATTACTGCATTGATATAATGATTTGTGTATAAATCACTGTAATATGGAAAATGAAATAAATTGTGGACTGTTTTTAGCTTACACTGCATATTTTAAGTCTCTCTTTCACTTTATTGTTTTAGTTTTTGTTCATCAGCCTCAATTTTAAACTTAGATATTGCTTTTTTAATTCATACGTAGCTGTACTGGTTTTATATCCTTTCAAAATAATTGATTTTTTATGGTATAGAGATGTTTGACTTAGCTCTGTGTTTTCATTTTTATACTTCATGATGTGATTATGAAGACAAATTTCTTAAGAAATGTAACTATTGATATTAGACAGATAAAATTTCAGAATCTATTATTGGAGGGTGCATATTTGTGTTCATCTAGTTGCATTTATGTGATTATCTTTTGGCTTAACAGCTGATGAGGTCATAGACTACTATAGAGTAGACCACTGTTAACATTTTTTTTTAAATAGATTTTCAGTTTATGTTTTATCTGGAATTAAAAGATAAAATAGCTCCATATGGGTTAGATGAGGAAAAACCTCAACTTAAATTGAAGATTTAGATCAACCAACTCTCAAACAAGATGAATGTACATGATTGGTCACAGTTTCTATACACATGATTGGTAAATCTTTAAGTGAACATTTTAATAATTTTTATAAGATTTTAATATAGATATTTTTAATTAATGGTAGTACACTTTATTATTCATTTTGTGTAATATTGTTGAAAAATATATTTAACAATGGCACACTGTTATGTACATATTTATAAAATAGCCATAGGTTTACAGCAATCTTGAATAGTATAAATATACATAAATTCACAGTTATATTGAAACACCTGATAAGTACTCTGGATTGTTTGTAAGATATTCCTTTTTAAAAGAGGTAGAGAGAATAAAAATAGTAGTAAAACTAAAGCATATTTAGCAATTCATTTATTAATACCGATATTATAACTATTGACTTCTCTGACAAAGTGGTAGCACCTCAGCCTTGTTAAATTGGTAATTAACAAAATGCTTTTTTCAGATCTACAAATGTAATTTCAATAGCTTTATTCTTCTAAATCTGCCTTCTAAAATTAATGTAAGGCCCAGAATGGCCTCTTAAACCTATGCTGTTGCTGATTCCATCAAATACTTGCTGGTGATCATCTAATACACCTGCCACATGTTTTATTCTAGTAAGTTTTTCAGTGTATCATTCTTTAAATTGATTATATTTTTCACATTAATCTACTCCTACTTTCTTTGGTATGGTAGCAGTTATACTATTTTTAAAGCTTAGGATAATTTTCTAGCCTCATAAGTTTTGCATACTAAATGCATAAAGCTTATTTGGTGCTGCTACTCCCACACAAATAGTAATTCAGGTAGTTCATCAACAATATTATATAATAATTATAACAATAAACATGATGTATATTTAAACCATTCATAATACATTGTGTCCATAAAATAATATTAGGTTTTAAATGGTTATAGCTTTGGAACAAAGCATTGTACAGAGGTTAACTATTACTTAAATGAAAGAGAAACAGATAAACACAAGTTTATGTATGTGAAATCTAGTGCTTGCGCATTGTTTCCAGTACGCCCAAGCAGCACTTGCACATTAGTTATGGTGTTTGTAGTGCAGAGGAAGGTTCAATGTGCATTGTGGCTTGCTATGTTTGAATCACTTACACATGTTAGGCATGAATACCATTGTGTGTATAATGAAGACCACACTGCATGAAAATAACATTCAGTGATGGGACAAATAACTCAAACAGGCAGCTTACTGAAGCAAACATGTCCAGGATGGCCATCAGTGTTTGATGAAACAGTTCAGGCATTCCAAACGAATGTCTTGCGTAGCCCAAAGAAATCCGTGTGGAAGTGTTATAGACAGTTGGGCATTCCTAAAATAACTGTTCACAGTGTGTTAAAAACACAGTTATGTTTCACTGCATACAAAATTCAGTCAGGTGTTACAACTTTATACATAGGACAAAGTGAAACAATTTGATTTTGCTTCAGACATTCTGGATAAGAGCAGGAAGATGAATTTTTAAACAAGTTAATTTTCAGTGATGAAGCAATGTTTCATGTTTCTAGACAAGTACATTGATATAATGTATGAACATTATGATGTTCATACATTAATATGGAGTACATGAATTAATATTCGTACATGAATATAGAGTACTGAACCTCCACATGTCGTTATTCAACATCTGCATGACAGTGAAAAAGTGAATGTGTAGTGCGCTATTGGACAAGACAGAGTTATTGGTCCCTTCTTTTAGCTGAAAAAACAATAATGGGGAACATCTTCCTGGTGTATTAGAAGGGTATGCAGCACCCCAAATACTGGAGAATTCCATTTTCCAGTTAGCCAGAGTTCCTCCACATTTTGCCACCATTATGCAGGATTTTTTTTAACAAAACATTTCCTCAGTGATGGGTCAGATAACTGGCTCCCACTATCTCCAGATATTACCCCCATGGATTTCTATTTTTGGGGTTATGTAAAAACACAAGTGTATTCTGTTCAAGTTCGAAATCTAGACCATTTAAAAGAAAGGATCACATAAGTTGTTTTTTCTATCACGTCGAATGTTCTCTGCCATGTATGGCAAAAGACTGAATATTGTTTTGGCATGTGCAAGGGAGCATACATTGAAATCTACTGAACAGGTAAGAAATTTTGAATGTTTCTGTTTCATTTAACATATAGTTCATCTGTACAATGCTTTATTCTAAAGCTATAATCATTTAAAACCCCACTATTATTTTACGGACACACTGTATAATACTTTATTTCACATTACATTATTATTTTAATACAATATTTTTATTACAATATATAATAAAAATTATGTGCTGAAATTAATTGTAATGATGCAGATGTACAGGATAGATTAAAAAGTATAATATATACTTGAAAGAGTAAATTAAAGATACATGTCAGTTTTAATATATTTTATTTGTTTTTATTAAATTTCATTATGTAGACGGTTTTTTTACATTAAAAATATAAATAATGTAATAAAATAGAATACAAAAGGCTTCACTTGTATATTTTAAAACAAAGTAGTTTGCAATAAAATACCTTTGTTAATCTCTAATAAGCAAATAATAATTTCCAGAACTATTAGAGAATTTAATTCTGAGAAAATTAATTAAAATAATGTTTAATAGAATTAATCAAATTTAAGAAATTCAGCTTTAGTTAAAAACAAAACTCATAAGTGGATAGGAAAAGTTTATGACACTAGAGAATTCGTGTAACTAGCTTTCTACGAAATATAACTCAGTGCCATTTTTTCGATTCCCCACACCATTTCAATAGGTATGGGTTTACGACCCAGCAGTTAGAAATATAAAATATTTTTATATTACATTGTTGTGTACATAATTACAGTTCAAATTTCTAGGCCAGCCACCGATCTGAAATAACTAAGGAACCCGGTGTGACAAAATTAAATATTATCGACCATTAATTGCATTTCAATGAGCAATAGTGAATACAATACACTCGCGTATTTTAAGGCAGATTCCGCGGAAACACCACTACTCTCGCAGTACTTTGCCGACGTCGTACTTCATTTATCATAGAATCATCTATTTCGACAGTCATTCCCTGACCACTAATAATACGGTTATTATTTAACAGTTTAATCGCTGTAGTCGACAGATATATCGTGGTTAATTTCTAGTTCACGTTCACAGAATTTAACTGACATTTTAAAACTTCACGAGTATTTAAATAACTAGACTTGCAACCATGTATTCAGAAGCAGCTGAACGTTAACTTAGCATTCCTTTTTGTTACAACGCCATCGTTTTCCGTTACCCGAAATTTTCAAAACTATTTCGTGTCTGCGATTCTCACAATTCAGTTGTAAAAAAATTGCAATAACGAAAACATACATGTTTTCTTTTTTGAAATGTGGACCTCACAACAGAAGGTTCAGCGCGTGCTTTCGTTAACGTATTCTCAATCAGTTACGCGTGTTCAACAGCATGTGTGAACTGAATGGAATATCGATTCTCCAATTTCCAAGTCTTTTCGTCAGTGGGATTCGACTTTAAGGGAGAGACTGTAAACCTGGTTTCACAAACTGGAAATCATCCAAGAGTTTCAGTTAGTGACGAGACTGTAGATCATGTACACGATGCTGTCACTATCAGTCCTGGAAAGTCAATTAGGCGGCGGGCTAGTTACGAACTCCAAATTCCTCGTTCCACCTTTCACGACATTGCTCGCAAGCGGTACCGTTTACTAGCGGTCAAGTTACAACTTCATCACATTAAATTAAATGATCGCCACGTACGATATCAGTTTGCTGCAGAGGTAAAGCACCGTGTCGAAAACAACCTATTGATTTGATACGCTGTTATTTAGTTATGAAGCAACCTTTCATACTTGCGGAAGGTTAATAGATCCAATTGTCGAATGTGGGGTTCTGAAAACTTCCGTACAATAATCGAAAATTCAAGAGCCACACTCCTTTGACTGGTAATCGTAAATGTCTGGCAGGACTGCCCAAAAATGACATCATCGGTCCATTTTTTCATGGATCCTGGTGACAGACACACGTATCTCGGCATGCTTGAGAACTTTACTGTTCCTCAGATTCCTGCAGGCTTCTGTTTCCAATAAAATGGTGCTCCACCACACTTTCATCGAAATGTTACCATGTTCTTAAACAACATTTTCTCCGGATGTTGGGTCGCACGAGGAGATACAACTGCATGGCCATCTAGGTCTCCAGATATCAGGACTTTTTCTTTGGGATTATTAAAAGTTGTGTATACCAAAGAAACGTGTCCGAGCTTTGGATGATTTAAAACAAAGAATTTTTGGAGCTTATCTGCGGTCTAATAAAGCTGCATAAGCTCCTAAACATCTGGCAAGAGTTAAATTATCGTCTAGACGTCTGCCGACCTAAAAAAGGTGCATATATTGAATAACTTTTTTTTTGTTTAACCTCCGGGTCCACACTTAAGTATAGCTTCAAAGGTTGAGATGAATGATTTGTAGCATGTGTGAAAATGCCATGCCTGACCGGGATTCGAATCCGGGAAAGGCCGAGATGCTAGTTACCACTCACCACGGAGGCCGGCGAATTTTAATAACCTACACTAAAATTAAGCTGTGTTATAAAAAAAAAAATTATATTGACTGGTTCTCTTAATGTTAGTTTTGGATACCTTTAACCCGGACACCTTGTATAATGTAATCATATTTCAAAACTGAAACTCATTAATTGATTGATAACTACTGGCGGGAGAATAACGGAAAAGTACGAAATGTTTGTTGAATGTACGGTTTACAATTTCTTTCTTGTTCCTCATTAAGTTTCGGGTTGTTTCGTCCAATATCTTTCCAATGGCGGACCTTTAAAATAATTTCTTCTTACAATTGTAATATAATGAAATAATCATTATAACTTTACATCTGTTATTACAATATCAGTCTTGTTTATGTAATTTTCTTAAACCCTAATTAGTATATTAGCAGACTACAAGAACATTATGAACGAAAAGCTGTAAGAGCAACAGCAATACTTTGTATAAATAATTCCCGTATCATTGTAACTGTCGAACATTCAGCTTGAACTGCTTTAGTAAAGCTGTAATCCTTGAAGGTAATAGCTTCTATTATTTAGATTGAAATAACCCTTGAGTCTATATTTAGATTTTAGGTTACAACTATGTAACATCTGTTAAGAGCTCATTTTAAGTTCTTTGTCTGTATTGTATTCTATATTTTTTAAGTAATAGTATGAGAGAAGATTTTAAGTACAAAGATTTCAAAAAGATTATTAGCAAGATCGTTAATTCAATCAAGATTTTTTTTGTAGATTGGTAAAATTACATGTTTTAGGGTGGCAATAAGGTAATCAGCTGTAACGTACAAATTCATTTTCGTGATCGTTACAGATTGCGTTCGTAGAGGGTAGTTTTAAGATGGCGTTAGTGCCGTGTAGTGAGAAATGTAGTGCTACTTATAAAATATTAGTGCTTGGAGATTCCAATGTCGGTAAAACGTGTATCATGCACAGATATTGTGATGAAACATATTATGATACTTATGTCTCCACGATAGGTAATTTAACAAACATTTTTATTTTTGCTGTAATTTCATAAGATAAGCCTTTGACAGTTGTTCAATTTGTTTACTTTTTAATAATTCTTTTCAGTATTACCCCTGTTGGTTTAGTAATTGAGTATTCATGGATACTTCAATTGTTTACCTCAATTTATTTAAAATTTGGTTGTAAAGTTAACATATCGGCATTTCTTCCTCTTTTTTTTTTACAATAAATATGCTTAATATTAGAAATCGGGTAGGAGTTCGTGTGTATTGTATTCGTTTTTCACCGTTTTTTTTTTTTTTTTTTGTATTTTGTGACGTTATTTTATTGATCACTAGAGAATCAGAACAGATGGACGATTTGCGTATTTTATTTATTTACTTTTCTCCAGCATATTACCAGCTAATAAGTAGTTAGCCTCAATTGCCCATATGCTTATTAATTTTTTGCCAACCTAAATTTCGGAAAATATTTGACTTTCAGACTATAGTGAAACATTTTTTGTCAACATAATGTTGACGAAAAATCAATTTGGTTTTTGGAAGTTGTAATTTAAATCATTACGTATTTATCCCGTTTTTAACATTTAATTTGATTAATAAAAGTAAGTTTTTAAATTACGGTGCCTACAAGATTTGTTAAGTTTTTTTACTTTTGCGTTTGGTTTTTCAGAGTAGCTATGTGTGAATTTATAGAAATATCATGTTAATCTTTCAATTTTTTAATTGTAATTGATTACATTATATGTTAACGTGTATCATAATCAATTATATTATAGTAAGTTAATTATAATGTAATGTAATTTAATCAGTTTATACAAATAAAACAATGCTGTATACTAAAAAAAATTTATATATATATATTTTATATATAAAATATATATATATATTTTTTTAAATTATTTAAATATGTTGAACAACATGATGAAATATGACAACAGTTTATAATTATTAAAAATTGCATATGGTTATTTCAAATTAATGAAACATTTTCTTCCAGTAAACCTTTTGGAGCTAATTAACAGCACGCTCTTCAGTAGAGTTACCTGTAGCTTTATACTGTGTAATTAATATATTCAATCCATGTTTTATTTGATCATTTAATCCCTTGATAGTGTTGAAAGATTTAAAGTGTAAATTTAAATTAAAGTGTGTGAAGATAGTTGCTGTATGTAAAATGTATTTATGTTTATGTCTATGAGGTGATCTGCAAAAATTGATTCTGTGTGGTGAAGTGTGTGTATTTGTGAATGTGCATCCAATCTTGACTGTTATTGTATTTATTGTAAACACAACAGTTAAATTTTGTTTTGTTAGTATGCTATATGATCTGGTGTATTTTGTTTGTCATTCTAAAATCAATACAGAAACCTTTTTTCCTACAAATATTTAATTTTTATATGAGTTGATTAGTATGTATTTTATGTCACAAAAATATTTACAATATTAACTTTAAACCCAATTTATTTATGTTGATACTTACCAAGTGAAGCTAGGTTTAAAATACTAAATTAATTGAAAATACAATAAAACATAATTAGGGAATATTAAATTTAATGATCAGCTGTAGATTGTAAATATATTTTATACATTAAGGATTTATGTATACCAAAACATTTTTGCCTATTAACAGTCTGAAGTGACTGTTATTGTTTCTTGTGAGCAGTCTCAGGAAGAGTTGTTGGGAGCAGCACCTATGCTAGTTACTGGTGATCATCAGCAAACAAAGATGTTTAGATTTTGTAGTAAAAATAAACAATGAATAAGGAAATGAAAGGGTGATACTTTTTTGGAATCTGACAGCCACGTTTTTTCAATTCTTTTCTTCCAATTCAGTGGTATTTGGAGGTATTTGCAGAGAAATTATAAATATAGTCTAACCAAACTTAACAACCTACGCTCACTAGTCAAGGTTAGCAAGCGAAGTGAGTGTAGGTTAAATTTGGTTAGATTATATTTATGATTATAATCATAATGCTTATATTGGACCTCTATCAGGTACATAAGGAAGACCCATGTTTGAATAAAATCGACTAGTAGAAATAAAAATATAGATTAGCGAGTGAAGTGAGTGTAAGTTAAATTTAGTTAGATTATATTTATAATTTCTTGGCAAATACCTCCATATACCACTGATTTGGAACAAAAAATCTAAAAAAGGGGCTGTTGGATTCTGAAAAAATCTGAATCCAGTTAAATTTCTTGATGGTCTTAGCAAATAGAATAGTGGGTAGAGGTTTGAGAGGGAGAAAGGCATTATAACTAAAGTTATTTTTTCCAGACATTTCAGAAACTATCAAGTTTTGTTAAGAATGTTATAAGATGTCTAAAACTTACAAAATGCCTCCTATTTTATCTTTTCTTTTCTTATGCATGAATATAAAAGAAGCAGGTTTTTCATTTGTTTTTGCCAATAATTTCTTCTAGACTTTTCAATTTTCTTGTTAAGAATTTAATAAATATTATTAGAACTAAATTTACAGAAATTATTTTCCAACATTTCCCTTCTTTACTGTATCTGTGAAATTGATCATGATATGCTAGAAATCAATAAAAAAAATTATGTTCACAAATAACTCTTACAGAGGATATGTAACAAATAACAAGTAAGGAATAATTTTGTGCTGTTTTTTAGTTTTTGATTTCATTCATTTTTGTTTGAAATACAAGAAAGAAACAATGTAAATTTTATATATTGCTGGGTGCTGCATTTAAACAGTGTGTTTTGTTAGTGTGCTCTATGATCTGGTATACTTTGTTAGTCATTCTGAAATCAGTACTATAAACTTTTCCTGCAAATTTTTTATTTTATACAACTTTTGGCTGATGTATGTTAGTATTGTGTATTTTCTGTCACAGATCTAGTACAAGAAAAAGTAGTTTTGTAGGATTTTAATTAATTTTTAAAAAATTTTTTTCAACCACTACCTCATTTCAAGTCCATTTTTAAGGGTAAAAACTTATTTGTTTTTATGTACGAAAAAAATTGATGCGTGTTTTTTGAATATGGCTAATTCCATTGATTTCATCTCATACTAGGCGTTTATGACTGTTGTAAAACAAACTTATATTAAAAAAAGTATGCATTATAACAGCATTTTGTTAAATTTTATTTTTTGGTAATAATTTTACAAGGTAATCAAAAATTAAATTCGTAGTATCATTATTAAAAAAAATATAAGATTCTCAATATTCAAACAGAATAAATTTACCACTATCTTTGACAATAAATGGTGGAGCCCAGTAAAAGGTTGAAGTTTTATGAAAACAATGCCAATTCATCTAATATATTTTTGATTCAGCTACCTCATAATGTAGCTATTGCAACTTGAATGTATCCTCTAGTTAGACTACTCTTATCTTAATTTTATGTATACTGGTTCTTTTCTTATTACAGTGGTTTAGTATTAACATATAATGCATATTAGTAAATTATACTTTTCTAGAATATTTGGAACTGAACTTATTCAATTGTGACTTAGTTTATAAGACATCACTTTCATTTGTTTATCTGTTATCTCAAGTTAACTCTTCTTTGGAATCGTTTAAGAAAGAAAAGTGTCATAAATATATAAGTTAGAAATTTCAAGTTTTTGTTTTTTTTCTCGTTGGTACATAAAAAAAGTAAAGCAAAGTGACATATACAAAATGATAAAATATGCAAGATATATTCTCTTAAAAAACATTTTGGCAACTGTAAGGGAATGCCTTTGGAAGTTGGGTTGAGGTAACGGTTAACTTGCTTGATGAAAGGGGTTAGTTAAGATATAAATGTCAAACACCCTTGCCAAATTTCAACCTCCTGAATAATAAAAGTTTATTACTGTTGTTATTTTTAATGTATATTACTGCTAACCCTTTGTTGAAATTTTTGTTTTGTTCAAGCCTTTCTGTTTGGTTTTAAATGTCCCACATGTTTTATATATACATTTTGTTTGTGTGTGTGCACGCACACACGTGTGTTTTTATTATTTTTTAATAATCATTTGAATTGCTCTGATAAGAAACATAAAATATATGAAAGGTATAGCTAATGTTCACAAATTTACTATTCTTGTTTTATAAATTTACTATCCACTTTGACCCACTTAATAATTACAAAAAATTTGTATAACTAACTCAGCTAATTTTTATTAATATGTCTGTGTGATTTTGTGGAAAATGATGAATAATGTGCATAGATTTAATTACTTAAAAAATAATTGTCCTCGCATAGATTTTATACCAGCTTTTATTATTTTTGCTACCAAAATTAAAAAACAAACTGAAGAAATACAATTTATCACTGGCAGAATATGAAGCAGCTAAAAAATACATACGTTATGTTTTTCTTTTTGTTTTGATATTTAAGTATTATTTTATTACTTTATAATCTTTTTATTTTAGTTTAATAAATTTTTTTGCTCTAAATCATTTTCTTCTAGTATTAAGCTTCTATGAAGAAATATTTTATGGTTTAATAAACACAATTATTAGTACTGTTCTGGTTTTTTTAAGTTACTGAAAATAGAAATTAAAAATTACATTGTGTGTGGTGGAATGGGGTATTGTCTCTGCCTTTCATTGTAAAAGTTGTGGGTTCAAATCCTGACCAGACCTTTTACCTTTACCATTTTTATGGTACAAAATAACATATATTCCCACACAAAAGCTTATATGGTGAATTAATTATAAAAAAGAAGGTACTTGAAAGTATTGTTTTAAATCAGAATAAATAATATTACAAAAATTTTTAAAAGCTTGCTTTATACTTTTTAGTCATACTTTATTTAATCAAATTATTATCATACATTGCGTGAGTTTAATTAGTAGGTTAATTTGGATTTCAAAAGATAACATCATATATTGAAATTTCTAATAAATTTATAAAATATCAAACAAGTTTTCAATCAAACATTTACTAAATAAAGTAAAATAGTGAAGTTTTTGCATAGTGAATTTTTTATTTCATTTACTTTATTAACTATCACAATTTTTGACAAATGTTTTTATGATTTTAAAAAATTTCTCATTCGATCCACCTCTGATAATGCATTATTAATTTCCACCCTTAATTACTACCATACGGGGGTTGCTTGTAAAAGTAATGGTGGAATATTGTACGTCACCTGACCTTAGTAATTGTGCAAAATTTCATCAATCAGCAATGTCAGGAAGTATGTTAAATTAAGGATGCAAGATTTGAGGAACATGAAAAAAAAACATTGCGAGTTAAAGAAAAGCAAGAAAAAAGGAAATTTATTCAATAAATAAATAAATTTCTTGAATTTAAATTACAATAATTCCTCCTCTACATGGACAAGATTTCAAAAGTACATAGTGTACAACATATTTAATTAAAGCAGTGTGGTTTTTTATCAAATTTATTTTTTGTTTTTCACACACACACACACACACACACATACATATATAATTTTTAATTTTGTGTGTGTATGTTTTCTTGTTTTTAAAGTTTTAGCTCTTTGACTTGTTCTTCTGGTATTGCTAATTTTCTCCCATCTCATTGAGCTTCCAAAATGCCTTCTGCTTGATTGTCAGTAGTTTACACCACCTCCATTCTTCACCGGCATTTCTTCTTTTTTTTAAATTATTTCTTTTACTTTTACTTTTTTTTATTATTAATTCATTAAATAATTTTGCAGTTTTACATGGGAATGTGGAATAGAAGATTTATAGATTAAGAAAAATGCCATGCCCGACTGGGATTTGAACCTTAGTGCTTCTGAATGAAGGTTGAAATGCTATCTTAAGTTTATCACAGAATCTAGGTACTCTCAAGCTAGGTAGTAGATAATTCATTGTGATTCCAGTAGACTTACTTCAGATACTGGCAACCCTGCCTATTTAAGCTCTTGGTTACTTTTACCTCTTTGTTTCAGGGAAGTGATGTAATATTTTGAACCAAACAATTCCTTGCTCATAGCTACATATATGAAATAATACTTTGGTTAAATAAAATAGTGCTCATTAGCCATAGTTGGTAATCTATCTAGGAGAGTTACCCAAAATAAAAAACCTGCAAGTCTGAGTTAATAAAATTGTATTAGCCCCATTACTAAGATTAAGCTGTACTTGTAATAACCAAGGGATTTTGTTACTGACAACCACTGTACCTTAAGACAAGGTCATTCTTTAAAAAAAATTTGTATAGGATAGTCAAAAAGTACTGACACATTCCTTTTTGCTGTAATTTTAATAAGACTGGCCAGTCTGATTTATAAAGCAGTGAAGATGAGACCACAGACATGGGCAGTTGTTTATAGCAACATTGGTCAAAGAAATTGATTGGTTAGTATAAATCATCTTGTAAAAGATTCATATTCCGGTCTTTTTTTTTTTTTTCATAAAAACTAGTTACAAGCAAAATTGAATGTGTCAAGTAAATCGATAACAACCCAAATGCAGCTGTAGTCAAAAAGTTGTACTCATTTCTTTCATGGAAGAAAAATTTAGTTCTAGAAGCACCGTTTGTGTGCTGTAATCAGTCCATCAGAGTTGTAGATTCGTGTAAAATAACAAGCTTAGGCCCTTAGGTTTTTAGAACCCAGTATTCAACGTTTGCACACATACAAGATAGCAACCTCACAAGAAATGAGTGATTGTGATAAGAAAAATCACTTAATTTTTAAGTGATTTTTCAATTTATTACCAGAAAACTTTCTGAAATGAAAGATATAATTCTGGTTATTTCTAAAAAAAAACTTTTCATGAGTGATGAAGTTTATTTTTTGTCATGTCTGGAAGTGCTGTTGTTGCATATTCCTTGTGAATTTCAACTTCCCTGAAATTGTCATCCATGTGTTGAGGTAAATTCCATTTTTTTGTTATATTTAAGTTGAATTTCAAAAATTTATCATTTAGAAAAGATTAATAACAATCTTTGTAACACAGGTTATGTAAGGTAACTAATTTCTTGATATTAATATGTAGGGTGTTTTGGTTCCAACTCTTTTTAGTTTTTTAATCAATTTATGTAATTGAATGATGATGTTAATGATAATAAAAGCACACATGTTGATAAAGTAATAATCTTGAATAAAGTTCTGGATAAATTGCATTAGAAGATTTTTATTTTTTAATTCTTAGTATGTATAAACTACTTAAATAAATTAAATTGTATTTTATGAACAGGAGAGTATTCTTTTAAGATGTGTTGCATTCTCTGTGGAGTTACTTTTAATTTATTAAAATGCTGTTGGTAAAAGAATTATTTACCATCTGTTGATTAATAATTTCCACTGAGAATTCCCTTGTTTTTATGGTACATATTCATTTATTATGTGTTTGTCATTAACTAAAAGGATGTATCTGTATGGAACTAATAAAAGTATCAAGATATAATTTTTACAATGTATTATTATTGATATACTATATTTTGCATGCACGCATACAACTATATATATATATATATATATATATATATATATATATATATATATATATATATATATATATAGGTGATTACAAATTCACAGCAGTCTCTCAGAAGATGTTTCTATATCCAAAAATGAGAGAAAAAATTATTGTTATACTATATTTTGCGCGCGCGCGTACACACACAGCAAATATATATACAGGGCGTTTCATAATGTTCTTCGTAGTTTCGAAAATTCATTAACAAAAAACTATTTCACTCATAAGAATAAAACAAGTAAGTACTGTACGAAAGAGTACTTCAAATAGTTTTTCCACATGTACTAGGCAGTTAGTAAACAATTTGCTCGCTAGCCGTCGACAGTAGAGAAAATGGCTGCCACGGGAAGCGAGAAGTCGTTTTGTGTGTTAGAATTTCACTTGTCAAAGTCAGTAATTTCTGTGCAACGTGGGTTTCGGTTGAAATTTCATAAGGAGCCACCAAGTGACAATTCAATTCGTGCACAGTATAAACAATTCAGAGAAACCGGTTGCTTGTGCAAGCGAAAATCAATCGGTCGTCCATCAACCTCAAAAGTCAATGTCGAACGTGTGCGTGCAAGTTTCATTCGCAGCCCGTCAAAATCGACTGCGGCTGCAGGCAGAGAATTAGGAATTCCGAAAACAAGTGTGGAGAGTTCTCCGTAAACGTTTATTATGCAAACTGTACCGTCTTCAATTAATCCAGCGTCTTTCTGATGGAGGTAAAATACGTAGGCTCGATTTTTGTTTACAGTTACAGGAAAAGATGTTAGATGAAGGTTTTCTAAACAAGATAATTTTCAGCGATGAAGCTACTTTCCATATTAGCGGCAAAGTAAACCGTCATAACGTGCGAGTTTGGGGAACTGAAAACCCACAAGTTTATGTGGAACACATTCGGGATTCTCCGAAAGTAAAGTTTTTTGTACAATCTCTCGTGAGGCAGTGTATGACGCCGTTCTTATTTATGGAAACGACAGTAACCGGCATGATATACCTGGATATATTACAATTATGGCTTATGCCTCAGCTACTCAACAACTTCATTTTCCAGCAAGATGGTTGTCCTGTCCATCTTCATAACGAGGTTCGACAGTACCTTAACACAACATTACCTCGGCGCTGGATAGGATGTGCGTCTGAAGAAGACCAACACATTTTACTGTGGCCACCAAGATCACCAGAGCTCACGCCATGTGATTTCTTTCTCTGGGGTTACGTGAAAGATACGGTGTTTATCCCACCAGTGCTGCATGATATCGCTGAGCTGAAGGATCGCATAATCAATGCGATCAACTCTATCGAAAACGACATGTTAGAACGAGTTTGGCAAGAGCTAGACTTTCGTGTTGATGTGTGCCGTGTCACTAGAGGAGCACATATTGAACATTTATAGATTTTAACAAAAAACTGTTTGAGTCCCTGCATCACCTCGTACAACTTTCATTTAGGTAAGTGAAATACGTTTTTTGTACTGAATATTTGTTACTCCTAAGAACATTATGAAACGCTCTGTATATACACACTGAGTGATTCCAAAATCAATGGCAATCTTTTGGGAGATGATTCTATAGCCAAAAATAAGAAAAAACGTTCAATAAGCATAGGTTAGAAAACTATTCGTTAGCGCGGTTCGGCTCGCAAAACATTTAACCTTGCTTTGTGCTCCCTCTGTGAAACAAAACCGTACTAATATTCTTGGGGTACAAATCGGGGGAGTAAATTTGGTGTTTCCTTATGGTTTTTGATGTAACAAATTGGATAAAAGTACTCCCAGACCTCTATCTCACTTAGGTTTTAAGAAAAAACGGGTAAAACACGAAAACGTTTTGTCGGAAAAACACGTTTTTAGGTTAAATAAAATAACTTTGTTAATTTACCAATAAACAAATAAAAATTTCTAGTTAACTTTTAGATAATTTAATTTTGAGGAAATTGGTGTAAGTAACATTATTAAAATTAAATAAAAATTTGAGGGATGCAACAACAATAAAAAAAAACAAAATACACGTATTGGATCGGAAAAGTGATAGGATTTTAAACAGAACAATTTACACACAGATGCTAAAAATAGATATGAAAGACATCCTTCTGAAACATGTTAAAAATCTTTATTTTTTTATAGGTCGGCAATAGCAATTGATCAACAACTAAATTTAATGTCTGGCATTTGAATATTCATTTGTGCTGTTATTGTTCGGCACTCATTCACAGTGGGTGATACTACAAATTTGTTTTCATTTGGAGAGTTGATGGACATGTTAATTTACGTTGAAGTAAATAAACGTGGATCGATTGTTGTGTACCCATCGGTTTGGTCTAGTGGTTAACGCGTCTTCCCAAATCAGCTGATTTGGAAAGTCAAGAGTTACAGCGTTCAAATCCTAGTAAAGCCAATTATTTATACACGGATTTGAATACTAGATCGTGGATACCGGTGTTCTTTGGTGGTTGGATTTTCAATTAACCACACATCTCAGGAATGGTCGAACTGAGAATGTTCAAGACTACACTTTATTTATACTCATACATATCATCCTCATTCTTCATCCTCTGAAGAATTATCTAAACGGTAGTTACCGGAGGCTAAACAGGAAAAAAGAGCGGGGATCGACTATTGTGTGTGAATACCGCGAAAATTATCCGGTTCATAAAACATGCGAGGCGAGTTCAAGAAACTGGTATGCTTAAAACACAATGATTTGATGCTGGTTGTGAACATTTGGTGAGAAATGCCAACACTGAAGAAGCAATACTGTATGCAGTACAATTATATTCCACCTCGAGCTCCAGAAGGTTGTCACATCACTTTCATGTTTCCCAATCAAGTATATGCTGAACGTACAGAAGCAACAATTATTATACCCGTTCCATACGACATGTGTACAACAGTTATTACCACCTGATTTAGATAAACTGTTGAAATGATGTCTATAGTTAATTAGAAAATGTGAACATTATCCCGATTTCCTAAATTATTTTCTCACTACTGATGAATCCTATTTTATAAGAAATGGCATTGTAAATTATTGAAACACACTTGAGCCGTAGAAAATTCCCATGAGACTGCTACAGATCATTTCCAACACACTTTTTCATTTAATGTGTGGTGTGGTCTTTTTTGTGATAATCTCATAGGCCTTTTTTTCATATCACTAAGGCTCTATTCGCGGCAGTGAATACACTTTTTTCCAAATATTTATTCATTATATATCGCATCTACATTTAATAACAAGAGGTAGATACTAAAAATTAAAACACACTACTGCCAAAAAAAAAAAACATTGCTCTTTAATATTAGGATATAATTAAAGAACGTGCAGGTAACAATTTTGTATATAGTTTAATTTTTTTTTTAAATGTTTGTTTTATATCCCGTAAATCTAAAACAAAAAATCGGGATCAAAAAACACTGTTTTGTTTGGCTTAAAGTACTTCGTTACATGGATGATAAATACATAAAAGTTTTAAACAAAACTTCTAGAGAACTTGATTCCAAGTAAAAGTGTATTAAAGTCCTTAGAAACTAGCAAATGTAAGAATTTCGAAGTTTGTTAAAAAGAAAACATATCAGAATTTGGCAAATTTTAACTAGGTAAGTCATTAAAAATATTGTTCGTCGGTCAGAGCGTGCTGTATCCAGTATGGAACAAGTAACATTAAATAAGTCGTAAAAAAATAATTACATTTCATATTAAGAAATCATAATAATAAATTTTTTTATACGATTATATATTTACATTTTCAGCAGGACATTTTCATCAATTTATTTGATTATTTGTGAACCGTTTTTATTGTTTATGTTTGTTTATATTTGTTATTTTTCTAAAATATTCTTTTCTTTCTTAAATATTTTTTTGTTTGTTTTGTAATATTGAACATTTTGTTTCGTTGAATAAACGACCTGGCTTAATTTATCGAAAGCGCAGAAATCAGGGTGAAATCTTTCGCCAGCCGACACTAACGAACCTATACTTTCTTCATTTTCACCAGTAGCACATGACGTGAAAGTTTGTTACTTTCTTCCTGAATCGTTCTGTATAATTTATTACTTGTGGTCTTTTTCTTTTTGCATTATTTTCCAATTCCGAACTATTCCAGTGATTCTATTAAAGTGCTTTTTAAATTACCATATTGATAATAGTTTTCAGCATATTGATTTATTTCTGGATGTTAAAATTAATTTATTATTTTTATTAAAATTAAGTTTCGCTTAATTTAAAAGACACTGCTTTTAAAATATAATTTATTTTTCACGCGTAATATCGTTACGGAATCCCTTTATATATATTTTTAAATTCACTCTTTTAATTGTATTTGTTTCTGCACTTATCGCGTAATGCAATTTTGGTTTTTCGAATCGAAGAAAATGGCGTTCATTATCTGCTTATTTTCTTTGATACCTTATTTCAATCGTACGATTATATGAGGCTTCGTTGAAAAGCGGTTCCTCCATCTGAAAATTACAACAGAAAATATATCCGTAACAGAAAATAACATCCTTCTGGCGTAGTCTTGATAAACAAACGTTTAATTTTCTTCTAATAATTTCGATTAATCTCGTAAACGTAGAAGTTGTTTACAATGCCATCGAGTGACGGTTCGGTTTTTCCTCTCTTTCTCCGATGTTGATTACGTATTAGTACATAATATAGGGTTCCGTTCGATATTGCAAGTACGAGTACAATACCGGTGTTTTGATTACGGCATACGTCATTTCAGAATTTCCCTGTCAAATAACGATCGATCGGTATTCTTATTAATTATTTATGTCAGATTATATCTGTGGAAGTTAAAGAGAAATTAACTTTCAATTTATGCATTAATTTTTATAATCTTTCATATTTTTTATGTTATTTTTAATACGTTAGGTAAATCTTATTATATTTATTTGTACAGCACGCATATTAGAGCGTGCGCAATACGGTAAATAATAACCGAAACGCCTTTTACCGTATTACTTCTTTATCCAGAGTAAACAAATTAGGTTGCGTCTTTAAAGCAAACGAATAGAAGATTTGGTAATTGTGAGCCTGAACGTCCTCAACTTAAATATCTCTTATATTGAAATATGATGAACAATCGAACTAGTACAAAACAGAAAAACATATACAGTTTCATCGGAAAGTAATCTATCTGTGTAGGCTTCATAGCTAATAAAGCGCTCAAAGGTCGTTTGTGATATTATTATTATTATTACTGAAGTGCCCTATGTTATGGCTAGCTGTTCGGAAGTACCGTGGCGTATATGTGATAACTGTGAATTAACCATAATTACCGCAACTGAACTCTTGCAGTCGGTTGATAACGTTCGTAAATTTTTCTATGATCATGGGGCATTACCTAAAACTAAGAAGTGTTCTGTGTGCAACAACGACATGTGGTTGAATAATAAAAAATCATTTTTTTGGATGTTTTTTGTGTTGAAACAGTAGACAAAGATAAGAAAAAAATTAAAAAGCAGTGCGATACGTCTGTTTCCCAGTATAGCGGTAAACGGTTTGAAAAAGGAAAACTTGCTTTACAAACAATTTTTAGCTTTTCTTTATTTTGGTGTTTATTAAAACCACCTTGTCAAGAGTTGTTGTGTAATGAATAACATAAGTTCCCATGCAGTTGTCGACTGGACTAACTATTTCCGTGAAGTTTTTTTCAGTTGTTTTGTTTAAATCCGGTACCGGTAGGAGGACCTAACGAAATCGTCAGAAGTCGACGAAGCTAAATTAGGAAAGAGAAAATATAATAGAAAAATGTATAATATAAATATAATAATGTAATATATAATAATATAATAGATATAATATAATATTAATTGTAGTTGGGTTTTCGGTTGCATTAAGCGAAGAACAAAAGCAGTATTATTGGTTCCTGTTGCAACACGTGGGCACGCCACCTTATTGCCTATCATAAAAAGTATGTTTTTCCCGGTACAATAATTGTTAGCGATTGCTGGAAGATATATAATTGTTCGCAACACGAGGGCTACCAACATTTATCGATGAACCACAAATATAATTTCATACATTCGGACACGGGAGCTTTTACACAGACAATCGAGCGTACGTGACGAGAACTGCGTTCAAACGATCCTCTCGGTACGGAAATTGTAAGCACCACTTACACAGGCATCTCGCAGAGTTCTTTTTCAAAAGAAAATACAGGAACTACAAGACCAGAGTCCCATCATTTGTGGTCCAGCCTTGCTTTGTTGTATCCTGATTATATGAAGGAGTTGCCCAAAACGGCTGATAACAACGCTACTGCCATTACAGATTGTGAGGAAGAATACTAAGGTAATTTCACTCTTCCGACTTTTGAAACTTGTATTTTTGTAACTTATGTAACATATTTTTCAACATACTTCAATTTAAAAAAGATTAAGGTTGAGAACTTTCAGGCTCACAGTTACCGAATATTTTTATTTATAGCATGTAATCGACTTCGATTGATACATGTTTTCTAATTTTTTTCCTCTTAAAATTTATTATATTACATTACTTTCCAGTCTGATATTAGAATAGCTATAATAAAGAGTGTCGCCGAATAGCTTCGACGGCACGTAATTCATAACCTTGAAAAGGTGTTTTTTAGCGTTAGCTCTGAGAAGAATTGTTGGGTCCGGAAGCTGGTCTCTGGACGAAGTCGGGGAGTTGCGGCTCATCCATTGAAGACCGACCGGGCTTTCCCTCAGTGCCAGTGGTGGCCCCCAGAGCCCTGCAATGGCGGGTCGGCGTCGGTCGTCCTTTGCTGGCGCGGCCGAGGTGGTTCTCGAGCGACCCCACGCTGGGCCGGCTCTTGCTGCTGAGCCTGGCGAGCTGGAGCGGGAAGGTAGCGTCCGCGTCCAGCGGCTCCCTCGGCGGCCGGCCAGGCCTGCTGCTCCGGCGGGGATGTTGGCATCCGCCAGTTCATCCCACGTTGAGCCGACTAGGGAACTTCTTCCATCTTCTTCTTCTTCTTGTTGGTCTTCTCCAGGTGGTGGTCGACGATGAATTGCCAATTCGGAACGGAACGCAAGGATGTCGGTGGGTGCAATACCCTCCTACTTTTCGCAGTATACGGATCTACGTCCTTTCCTGCTGGGTGATTCTAATGAATTGGCGGTTATTAATAGTGGCTGACGTTTATTCGTTTTGTGAAGTTTGGATTGCGTTCCGATCCAATGGAGGGTTTGTTGGTAGGGGCCCGACGGAACGATGTGCTAATAAGCTTATCTTCCGTGACGCGCTCCATTTCAGCCAAGAGTGGGCTGAAATCCTTCATTTAAGAGGGCGTCCTCTCATAAGGAAAGGACGTCGGAGGCGATTTTTGGACCTACACTTAATCATTTACTTAATTCAATTCAATTTAACTTGGTTTGGATTAAGGAAATGTGGTTGGATGGATTGCTCTGGGGCGTTGCGCCCCAGAGCTATCTCAGTCAGTAGGAGTATGGATTAGGATTTACTAGTCTGAGCGCGATATACCTCTATTAAGGATTAGATGTCTGCCCGCCGTAAGGGCAGACAGGAGAGATATACATAACGCAGGTTGTTTTCGAGCGCCCGTGCGCCGGGGTGGTGACAATTTTGAATAAGACGCCCCCTATTATATATAAATTTGGACTTGATGCAGATGCTAGTCTAGCCCTAGAAAATATAATGGTTCGCGGAGGGTTTGGGGGGAATGGTGGTGTGTGGCCAAACACGCTTTCTTCTAGCTGTCCTTGGAGTTCTTGGTTCCTTGGAGTTCCTGAAAAAGAAAAAGCCAAGCACACAGCGGATTGAACTGTTGAAGGGGGTGAGAAAGATTGCTCTTTCATCACCGTGGTATGTGGGGGTGACGGGTTAAGGCAGTTGTGCTGCCGGAAGGGTATGGAAGTGGGAGCGGAATTTGGTAGCGTGTCCGCCTGTCTTCCTTTGGTGGGACCTCACTGCGAAGCCGTAGACCTTGCCTAATTCTTCTCTTGAGTAACCTTTAAGTCACCGCTTTGCTTGTAGTTCTAAGAAGAACTAAGCGGGCGAGAAGGCAGGTTTCTTCTTTCAGCGGTAGTTCTTCCTTCATCGTCTTCTTCCTCTGCTGCCTCGTCGTCTCTTCTTTCTTCTGATGCGGAAGGTGATGGAGGTTTGAGCAGAGGGGATTGGGTGTAAGGGGTTTGCTCATTCTATGTACGCATACAATTTTATAAACCTATGTGTGCGTGTATTCCTTTAAATTTGAATTTCTATCAATTATTAATTTTGATTTAAATTTACAGGGGATGACATTAAGGGGATGTTGACTCTTGTATGCTAGAGTCAGATATGTTTTCAACCTCAATTATAATGCCGCTGGAGGTCGGGCGACAACCCACGTTGTAGTTGTTGACTGGTTATCCCTATACCATGTTACATAATAATTATATATGTGTATGAATATTTAATTTGTAGAAGGACTTACCTCATTTTTGTGGCATGGCTTACTTTCTTTTTTTTTCCTGTTTAGCCTCCGGTAACTACCGTTTAGATAATACTTCAGAGGATGATATGTATGAGTGTGAATGAAGTGTAGTCTTGTACATTCTCAGTTCGACCATACCTGAGATGTGTGGTTAATTGAAACCCAACCACCAAAGAACACCGGTATCCACGATCTAGTATTGGTGTAAAAATAGCTGGCTTTACTAGGACTTGAACGCTGGAACTCTCGACTTCCAAATCAGCTGATTTGGGAAGACGCGTTCACCACTAGACCAACCCGGTGGGTTGGCATGGCTTACCCTGGCCGGCCGTTACCTCACGGCGGTTCATCCAGACTGCATCTGGTCGTTTCCTGACCACCTGTGGTTGCGGGTCCTCCCAGCAGATGTCCCGGATGTGCTGGAACTCGGAAGCAGCAGCTGAGCTGTAGAACCGCTTCGCCTGCTCCAGACCCACCTCGCAGACTGTCTGCAATCTAGCGTCTCTGCGCAGAGCTGAGTTCCTGATGAACCAAGGGGCCCCGAATATCGTCCTGAGGGCGATGTTCTGGACGACCTCCAGCTTCTTCAAGAGTTGTGCGCTCGCCAGTCCTCCCCTGGCCGGGAAGGCGTAGACCATGATGGGAATCACGTAGATCCTGAAAAGTAAAATCTTAATTAGATTCGGGGTTGGACTTCGTCGGTTCAGTAGCTGGTAGAGTACTCCTCGAGCCTGCATTGCCCTCTCGGTTACACTTAAGATGTGTTCCCGGAAGGTCAACCGGATATCGATGATTACCCCCAGGTATTTCGCCGACCTTCTGTACTCGATAAGGTCGCCACAGATTTCCAACCGGACTGGCCGTTTCCGCTTTTTCCCGGGAGGAGAGAAGATCACGGCTACGGATTTGTCTCCGTTCACCTTGACCCGCCACTTCTCCAGCCCGTCCAGCTGCTCCTGCAGTTTCCTTACCGCGAAGTCGGTATTACACGACGTGTAGAAGAACGCGGTGTCATCAGCATAGAGGCTGGTCTTAACCCCCGCCATGCACGGCATATCGTTGATATATTTCGTGAAAAGCAAGGGTGAAAGTACAGCCCCCTGCGGAATTCCAGCCTCGATTGGTCGGTCAGTGGAGATTGACTCTCCCATCGAGACATGAAATTTTCTGCCCATCAGGTAGGACCGCAACAGCATCACCAGTTCACTCGGCAAGGGGGAACGGGCGAGCTTGTATAACAAGCCCTCGTGCCACACCCTGTCGAATGCCTTGGCCACATCCAGGAAGGCGGCCACAGTGTGACCATCTTTCTGTTGAGACCTGTGACGACGCTGTCCACGATCCGTACCAGTTGGTGCGTTGTCGCGTGGCCCTTCCAAAAACCAAACTGGTCTTGCCTGATCTCCCGCCCCAGATATCGTGTCAGACGTTCTAAAAGTATTCTTTCGAATATCTTCGACAATACCGGGAGCAGGGAAATCGGCCTATAGTTTTGAGGGAAGAGGTGGGTCCTTCCCTGGCTTCGGAAAGCATACGACTCTCGCAGTCTTCCAGCTGGATGGGTAGTGGCCCACCCAGATAATGGAAGTAAAGATGACCGCTAGTCCTGTGATCACACATCGCGGGGCGTTTATAAGGGCACGGGCCTTTATGCCATCCGGCCCCGGAGCTTTATCCGGGCGTGTGGCAGTTATGGCCGCTGTGACCTCGTCCTCGCGTACGCGATCAACCTGATAGGGCACCGCTGTTGCATTTTCGGCGTAAGTCTCCCAGAAATCCTCGACCTCCTCCATATGGTCGTCATCGTAGACATCGGTGTTCGGGGTAAACTGGTCTTCCAGTGTATCCGCGAAAACCTCTGCCTTGTCTTGGTCTGAGTAGACCAGATCACTCGAACCATGTAGAGGGTGTCTCGGAGTTCCGGGCTCCTTCAGCTTCTTGCAAAGGCGGAAAGCTGATCCCATATCCGTCGAGGCCGACTCAAGAAAATCCCGCCAGGATTCCTCCCTGTGCGCCTCAAGCAATTGTTTCACCCTGGTCGTCTGAGCGTTAAGCAGGCGCTTATCGGGGTCCAAGGTGAGTCTGTATTGTGTTCTTAGCCGTAGCTTCTCGGCTATTGCTCCAGTCACTCTAGGAGGAAGCTTTTCGCTTCTCGGCCTGCTCTTTCGGCTCGGAAGGGCGGGGGACTGGCGCAGGTGCATTTTTCTGCTCCTGTCCCCCCCCCCTCTTCTTCATAGCCTTTTTGGGCTGTCGGCCCCCGCCAGCAGCTACGGTTTTCGCCTTTGGAGGGGCCGCCTGTTTGGGCGGTTTCCCTCTTGGGGTGGTCACCTTCGGTGGGCCTTCTGCAGCCTCCTCAGCGGGGCCCCACCCCCGGGGCAACTTCTACGGATTTCTCCGCATCGGGAGTCCGGGGCGGTCGGTTTCCCTTTCGCACCGGTCGCCACACTGGCCCACGATCTTTCGCTGGCGGTAGTCGTGGCAGCGCCAATATTTTGTCTGGCTACCATCTGTTTATAGTAGCCGCACCAGCGGTAGTTAGCGGGGTGGTCTCCCTTGCAGTTAATACAGGCTGCCGGGTATTCTCTAGTTTTTGTGCAGGTGGCAGTCTCATGCTGCCCTGCACATTTCAGGCAGTTGAAGGCCCTCGAGCAATAATTGCTTGAGTGCCCAAACCGCTGACAACGATGGCACTGGGGAGAGCCGCCCTTCGCCACGTACGCCGACATCTTCACTCTGCAACAAAACAGGGTGTCGACATCGTAGATCTTACGGACATCAGGGGACCTCCTCAGCGCGACCAGACAGGTGGCAGTTTCCTTGCCATTCCTTGTCGTTAATTTTCTCACCGACGAGACGTCCAGTCCCATCTCGGTGAGTTCCGCGTAAATGTACCCGACATCTACGATAAACGGGAGCCCCTGGCATACCACCTTCAGCTCCCTGTCTCTCGACAGCTGGTAGGTGTGGTAAGCCACACCCTTGGACTGCACCACCCGAAAATCCTCCTCGCTGTTAAGCTGAAGTCTCATCGACAGACCCGTGCATTTGGCAACGAGTCTTCCACGGACTAGGCCGGAGAAGGTCCGACATAGTCCCGTCCAGTTGTCTGGACAATCCAGCATTATTGGCGGGATCTTGCTCTTCTGTTGAGGAGCAGGATCGGCCGCCGGGCAGGGGACCCTGGTATCCATCGCCACTCTGGAGGCACCAGAGTGGCTGGATGATGGCGTGGGCGGCCTGGAAACGTTCGGGGAGCTCGGTCCCGCAGATGCAGACGGTCTGGGGATCTTAGAGCCCCCCAAACCCTTCTTGGCTCACTTGGCCATCCTGAGAGACGCCCCCTCATCGCAGTGGTCCGAGTCACTGGACACGGATCCACAGGACGGGGCGGGCCTCGTCTTTGCGCGTGGCGCAACTACGCTATCCATTATAGTATTTAAGAAATAAAAAAAAATAAAATTTAATTTTAATTAAATTATCGCTTAAAATTACAGTTCCTGAAATAAAATAAAATCACAACACAATATATATTTCCTGTTGAAATAACAAATAAATTATCCTAAATGTAAAGCAATTAGGATAATATATGTGTTTAACAATAGTCCTATACAAAATTTGTATAGGCTATATACAATTACTATTATGCACTAGTTATACAAGTACTAATGACTATAACAGTTCACTATACAATAGCAAAAAAAAAAAAAAAAAAAATGAAAATAGAAGAAAAGAAAGTTATAAAAGCTTATTCTATTCTTTGCTGTCGAAGCCAATAGCCTGGAAATCTGCCAATTCACTCTCGTGCACGCTCTTTTATAGGAGCCTGAGAGTTGATGGGGCTGCAGCGCCGCTATGGTTGGAGAAGTGCGCGGTGGGAGTGATGCTTGTATCCGCGCGTCCGTACACTGTGCGCCCCTCTCATATTGTTGCTACCGTTATCACCCGCCGATATTAAATTAGGCATATATGTGGTAACAAGAGAAAGTGCAGTGATCGATTTAAAAATTCATTCTTTTTTCAATTCCGTCACGAGGAGATATTTTAGAAAAAATCTGACTTTTTGTATTAGAATAATTACCAAAAAACCTTTTAGCATATTCCTAAACCCAAAATAACCGTTTTTATAAGTAAATTTTAAATGTACGTACGTATGTATGTCAGCCTGTTTGATGTTTAACTCCGGAATCCGTAAACCAATGTTTTCAGACTCGATAAGATGCCGTCCTCAGCCGGATTTTTTATGTTAAATTTTTGCAAAAATTATAAAAAGAGGTGGGAGTATGTTGGCTAAAATAAAATTTTAAAATGTTACTGGAGCATTTTATCAAAAACGGTTTTCTTAGAAAAGTTGAAGCTCTTTTTATCAGGTTAATAAATTGTTTATAAATTTTTTTTAAATACTCACCTCCACCCACAAAAAAATACTTGAAATTTTTTTTTTTTTTTAGTTACTCGCTTTAAAAAAGGATTTAATGGGAGATTTTACCAAAATGTTTTCTACATAAATGGGCCTTTAAATGACCATAAAAAAATTTTCCTCAGTTCCATTTTTATAGTTTTTAGTAAGGAAAGATTTTTTTTTTTGAATTTTTTTTATTAGTTTAAAAGCCCGATGTATAATGCCAGTTGCTTTAAAATTCTGAAATATTTATATTTCATTATCCCCAAATATCTGGTACATTTACAAAAAAAAAACTGACAACACAATTGTAGTCCTACAATTGTGGGTTGTTTCTGATGCACGGTTTACACGCACATGTACGCACAACTTATATTTAATTTAAATATATTTTCGTTTATTTAATTAAATTATTCTAACAAAGCGCGCGTGAACACCGTATTTAATAATTCGCGCGGGTAAGACGGTACTAGCGGCGACGGTCGACGCTAACTAAACTAATGTAATTTCACAATTAGAATTAATTCCTCTAGTACTTTCGGCAGACAGTACCGAGGTACCGAGTCGACCGGGCGATCGAATTCCGAGACCCAACTAGACCGAGTTACTTTTCTACAGTTTATATATTATTCATTTATTTAATTCTACCGCCCACCTGTGACATCACAACATAGCAATAGTTTAGAGCATTTTTTGGGGTGGAGGTGCGATTTTGCAAATATTGTTATTTTTTAATTAACAAATTTGCTTAAGAAAAATATGACCATAATTCTCGAGATACTGAGGGTGCCCTTGCTCTACAGCTTACCCTCTTGATCTTTTAAGATAAAAATTTAATATCGTCAGTGCTTCATATATAGAAGTAATCTGACCAAGTTTGGTCGAAATCAGTCCAGTAGTTCTGGAGATATAAAGTGATGTTGAGGCCAATATTGAACACATGTATGAACATTAACATTCAGTTTTTTTGGTTCCTTCGTCAAAACATCAAGATCTGGTGAAAACTGCATATGCCCTCCGATTAGTATTTCTGAAATAGCATTCAATAATGAGCAATCTTTTCTTTTAAATAATTCTTTAAAAATTTTGTATAGAAATAGATGTAAACTCATATATATATATATATATATATATATATATATATATATATATATATATAATAAAAAGACATATTTTACTTTAAAATATTTATTACCTTTATTAAATCAATGCCTGAAATTTATTTACAGGATTTCGATAATAGGATACTCTATGGTATTACCCACATTCATAAAATTCAATTGTGGGTTCATTACATTGATGACATTTTTGGTAGTCCATGAACTTGTTGTAAATAATAAACATTTAATAATTATAAAAAAACTTAACAATTAAGTTAAATTGATAAGAATTATCATGATAATTAAAAATTATCTTCGAAACTGACAAATAAATTTGTTAGATGTTGACATAAAAGTTAGTAAAAGTAATAAAATTACAACATTGTATGTAGGAAACCAACAACTAAAAAAATAACTATTAACAGAAGATTGAATCATCCTTGGGTACACAAAATTAATAAATTTACAAACATGTTAAATAGAGCAATAAATTACACACAGAGTAATAAAGAAAAACTAGGTTCAGAAATAAATATTATAAAATGTATTGCAGTAAAAAATTGATATAACACGTCATTGATTGATAATATTTATAAAAACGGAAATTAAGATTAATAATACAACATTGATACTTATAAATAATATAAATATTGATAAAAATATTTATATAAAATATTTCAATACTAACAACATTATTGAAAATGCGGTTAATGTTTATAAAGATAAAAAATATAAAAAAGCATATAGAGAGCATACAATAATATAATAAAACATTTGAAAATCCATAATAATGATAATACTCTTAATAATTTGTGCGATATCTATAAGATAACATGCAATGATTATAACAAAGTTTATATTGGGTAAACTAATAGATCATTTAGGGCAAAGTTTGCAGAACACTAGATCTTTTAAAAATAAGTTAAGTTTCTCCAATCTTGTAGACCATTTAATGATCAATAAACATTCAATCATCAATTCGGATAAAAATGTAAAAATATTAGAAATTATAAAAGGTTATGATAATGATCAAAAATTAAATATTTTAGAAAAATATTATATATACAAATATAAACAAAAGTTTAACTTGTTTAATGTACAGACAGAGTTTGATAATGACTTTCTTATCAGGACCGTAAATAATAGCACATTTCTATAATTTATAAAAATTTAAATAATCTTAGTACAGTTTACTTTGTGTGGCTGGCCACACTGAATATTTTATTTTTGACTACATGGTTTTATATTATGTTGACAGTTTTATGTTTTGAGTTAGTGCAATTTGACAAAAATGGTTTATTAACTGATAATGAGTGAAACCCTTGAAAGCGATATTAAATGAAAAAAAAGCAATAAGCATAAGGTAAGAGGCATTGTTGAATGCTGTACTGTTTGTGGAAAATTGTGTTATACATACGCAAGACTTTTGTCTTGTGTATATATATATATATATATATATATATAAAAGCATATTGAGATTTTGTCAAAGTAGTCTATCAACACTATTGATGGTATCAAAAATAATACCTTCTCCACTTTTCAACCTGAAGGTTTTGAAATAAAAACATGATAAAGCTTGTCTTTTTCATACGTTTCAACATTTATTTAATATTGAAAAGTATGTGTAATTGGCTGCTGTAATCTGGCATCTTCCAAGCATGTGTTTATTGGGGTTGTTGAAATCGGGATGCTGAAAATTAAGTATATAGTTAAAATCTAATTTTAGTAACACTGTATAATGTTCATCTTTTTCAAAAAGCATATAGATTTGATATAAAGTCTTAAATTTATGAATAATTTATCAAATAATGATTGACATTGTTAGATTAGAAAATAGTTTAAATTTTATAAATGTTTATTATTTATGAAATCTGTTAGATAATTTTCATTCTGGAGAATCCTGTCATCATTTTGATAATAAAAATTATTGATTTTTTTTTTGTATAAATTCTTTTATATAATTTAGTGAACATTAACATTAATGTAGAAATTTTTTCAGAGGTGGGTATTCTTTTTTTATATCCTACTTGTACAAAAAGCTATTTTACATTATAAATTTATTAAATTTTACTTGTTAACACAAAATATTTTTAAGAAATTTGGGTTTTAAATCTTTTTAATTAGTGGCCCTGTGTATCATGGAAAACTAATTTCTGTTTCATTAGTATAGTTTGCTTTCATTTCAGCTGAAGGTTTCTATAATTTTATATTAATCCATTTTTATAGATTTCACATAAAAAGTAGCAATGTAAGATATAATAAAATACATAGTAAAGTATAAGCCTTAAGAATACAATTTAGAGGTCCGGATTACAAAAGTGTAAAGTACAACATGTTTATTTTTAGTGTACATTTAATTTTACATTTTTTTTTTTATTTCAGGTATTGATTTTAAACAGAAGATAATGGAAGTAGATGGAACCCGGGTGATGATGCAGATTTGGTAATTATTACTATATACTGTTTATATACATATATAAACAATTTGAAGTAATACTTTTATCAAAAAATTACTCTAGAATGCATTATGCAGGATATTATTACAGTCTTTGTAGAAATGTTACATCGAATTAATGTGTTTGAATGACATGGAATTCTTTACGTTGCATCATTAAGAATATTCAATAGAACAAGGTAGAATTGAAGATTAACAAAAAATTCATTGTTGTAAGTGTCATTAATTATTCTTGTGATGAAAAGATTTTGTGTTAATATAATATCCCATTAGAATTTTTTCTGTTTAGCCTGTGAAATCACTGTAAGGTATCACTTGAGGGGATGATATCTATAAATGAAGTGTAGCCTTGTACAGTCTCAGGTTGACCATTCCTGGGATGTGTAGTTAGTTGAAACTCAACCACCAAAGAAACACCGGTATCCACTATCTAGTATTCAAATCCATATAAAAGTAACTGTCTTTATAAGGATTTGAACTTTAGAACACTCAAGTTCAAAATATCTATCTTAATACTGGCATGATTAATTTTTACTTTGATGACTAGCTCTATTACTGCTGCAGCAGCATAGTTGTAAAGAGAAAATATAGGGCCAAAAATCTGGGTATCAGCGTTTTTGCAAACCTTGAACTTTCAACACACTCAGCCCAAAAAAAAGTTATAAAAATTTCTGAAAATGTGTAATGTATATGCATACATGTTGGCTGTATTTTGATTAATAACTCTGGACTGGCTCAACAAAAATTCTTCGAAAATTGCTCAAAAAATTTCTATATACAATACATTGATGACATTAAATTTTGGCAAAATTAAGAAATTGGAGGGGTAATTTTCACTATTTTGAATCTTTTATTTTTTGTAGTGCTTCATACTTAAAAACCTGTTACAAAAAAAAGTTGAAATTTGGATGTGCATGTGTGCGCACGCACATGTTCAGCTTAGGCCTGATTTTTTACCAAATTGTATAAGGGGATCACATTAATGATAGTTTTTCTTTATTTTTCCTGGCAGTAGCTATACTGGATGTCCTGGGAGTTTTTGGCCAAACCTATTCAGGATAGTACAATAAACAAAAACGTACATGTGATTAATGCCCCTCCTACCTCATTGGTTCATTTTCCTTCTCTATGCCATTTTGTTTGTTTTTTTTTTTTTTTTTATTAAAGATTTATAATTTAATGGATTGGGATAAATTAATGAAATTTAGTGTGTATAAACCTAACAATATCTTTTACAAAATAAATAAATTGGAAAATTTTACCTTTCAAAATTAAGATACGGCGGCCATTAAAATTTTGTAATCATTAGTTTTTCAAACTATTATAGTTGTAATCTTATCAAATAATGTTTTATTTGATAAAATGTTAAGCCGCTTGTTGTGAACAAAATGACACTTCATTTTTTCAAATTGATTAATAAACAGGTGAGTTGCGATTGAACAAGAGGTGGGATATTATTTACCGCCATTCTAAAATTTCAGCCTTTGTAGAGGTATTGTAGAATTTTAAAATTTAGTATAGCGGTAATACTATTTGAGTTGTGTTTAGGTATAAAATTTTAAGTCGGTTGGACTTAGGGTTGAGGATTTAATTAGATTAATTGTTTTAGAGTTTTTTAAATTTATTTTCAAAACGGATTATTAAAAACTAATGAAAACTTATTTGGCATAAATTTTAAATTCCTTTAAATTTTGTCCTTGATCTGATTAGGGGATGCAGCTATACTCAAAATAATTTCATTTAGTTTTGCTTAATACTTCTAACCAGCTTAACTATTAATTTGTAAATTAGGCCATGATATTTTTGTTCATGAGATCTTAATTGTATTAAGTTTTAGACCCTTGCAGAAAAATGGGTAAGGTGGTACCTGATTTTACAATCTATTAGTATACTTGTAATATGATTAAACAGCTCTTACATTAAGCGTGAAATTTAATTAATATAATAATATAACTGAATCATATTACTGGTTATTAATTTTTACATGAGATAAACATTTCTACATTCTGCATCCTCTACCACCTAGTGAAACATTGCTTGAACCCTTATGGACACTGTAAAAAACAAATTTGTAAAATTGGTTTTTTACACACTAATTTTCTATTTTGTTTTCATAATTTGTTTAATAATCGATTATGAAAACAAATAGTCGTAATATTTAAAAATTACATAGTGGCGTATTTGAAATAAAAATCTGCTAAAGATGGATGAAGCCTGGAATGGTTGCATCTTTTTGTTAGCTTTTTTATTATTTATTCTAAATCTCTTAATAAAATATGATTATTCATTAAAACTCCATATTATTATGAAAAATATTTGAAAATAAATGCATTAGGCAGTTTTTGGTGCATACTATTTCTACAAAAGAAAAAAATATTAAGTGTTCTAGTCAACTTACATTGTAATAATTATTTTTTGTTATTAGGGATACAGCAGGACAAGAAAGGTTTAGGACATTAACAACGGCTTATTATAGAGGTGCTATGGGAATAATTTTAATGTATGATGTCACTAGTCTTGAATCATTTGATAATCTAAGCTATTGGCTGGATAACATCAGAATGGTATCAGTTTGTATTTATTTTTATTTGCATGTTTTATTTTTATTTGCATGTGTATGTTTGCATGTAAATATATGTATAGGCACAAAATGTGATAAAAGTCTACTAACTGACAGTGGTGAATGTTATTTAATTACGAAAAAGTTATTTTATTTTTCCGAAAATAACATTAGGTGGACAGTTGGGCAAAATAACATTTTCTGGCAAAATACTAAGATTTTATTTGAGTGGTAATAATTCATTGAATATTTTATTTATTTGTTTTGGGATCAACAGGCTAACAGTTAATTAGTCATTATCTTTTTTTTTTAATAATGTAATGTAAAAAATGCCAGATGAATTTTTTATCATATATAAAAAGTCAATTCTGACATTGATATAAGGTATAACCAATTTCCCACATATATGCAGTTGTATAAAAAATAAATTATATGTGTAATTTCTTAATATGTTACAAGATAAAATAGTCTAACTGTAGTATCCAGCTATAATTTCTATGAAAATACTAAATATATAACATAAAAATATATAAAGAAAAACAAAAGCAACAGCAAGTAGAAAAAAATTAATTTTATAAATAATCATATTCTGCCAGTAGGTACAGTTTATTAAATAATTTATTTAAAAGTATTAAGAGCATTAGCTAGCTACCTGATGTTTATTATCAGTAAAACATTAAAAGAAATTATACATAAGTTTAAAGCTAAATGGAATAGATTTGTTCTTTTATCTTTAAATATGAGTATGTTTTACAAACATGTGTGGTGGGTATGGGTATGTGAGAGTGTGTGCTCACACAAGCATTCAGTTAAATGATGAATTGGAGAGTTTTTACTATACTTAAAACATGCTCTTATATAACTAACAATCAACACTCTAAATAGTTGGTTAAATAAACTATATAGAATTAATTAATTTATTTTAATAATTTCATATTTTTTAAACATAGTTAAATAAAAAAAATTACAAAAGTTACCATTTTTAATGATATGTATATGAATTTACATTATGTCATATCATTATTGTTTCATATTAGGCTTATACAAATTATCTAGCATTGCATAGCCTCTAATTTTTAACTAGTAAGAACTATATTACAAACAAGTAATGTATTTGGAAGACTAAAATTGTTAATAATATATAATATTATGATATAGCTTACTTGTATATATGAGTTTTGTTTAAAAGCATATGCACACAAACACATATTCAGGTAATTGATGAATTGTAGAATATTTTATATCTTAATAAATGTTAAATTTATGCTTAAAACCATCCTCAAAGTATAATAAAAAAAACATTGGTACAAACAAACATTTTGACACACACATACAATATATATACATTATATATATATTACATTATTCTGTTAAGTGACTTTATGGTTGTTCCTGAATTTTATTCTATTTCCTTCATCAAAATTAAGTTAACTGTGATTTAACAGATAATTATATGCCATTAAAATTTTTGTAGCTAACTACATATAATTTTTCATTCCTATTGCTATCTATTTTCTCATCTAATTGCTACATTAGATGTGATGACCAAAAATATTGTAGGAGGCGTGACATGAGATACAAATCGCTCAAAAAACTAGTATAGGTATTTTAAAGAAAACAAAAACACTCCATACAAAAAAAGAGTGAAATGATTTTCCTTTGCTTTTTTCATTTCCAAACATACTGTTTCTCATCAATATGTCAATCCAACTTAAAAACAGGAATTTACATTGACTACATTCTGCCTACCCAAAGTTTGGCTATGTAGTAATCATCATTACCCAAAGAACAGAAAATATTAGTGCTGTACATGATTCACAGCTGTAGAAAGATGGGACAGATAGTGTAAGCGCATTCATTTGCCACCTTTGTAAAGTAACAATGTATTTTATACATTTTCTGTGTTCAGGTAGGGGAATCGTATCTATATACTGGTATCTGTAATTTAAGTTGTGTGTAAATAATTGCTTTGATATGTTTTATTTGATATGTTTTTGTTCCAAACAAAACTAAAGCAAATCAGGTTTTGTTTATATCAATTTGTGTTTATTATCTCAGTTTGTATGTATTTTTACCATTCGGATGGAATTATGCATGCACAGCATATCCTATTTTAATGAAGCTCAAAGAATCCTTATTTTATTAGATATAGCAATTTGTGTAATTTAAATCTTAGCTGTAAAGCTGTTTTTTTTTTGTTTTTTTTTCACTTAATGCTTACCAGTAGGTAGCCCTCTCTTGGTGAAGTTATTTTTTTATTATGAATGTAATAAATATATTTATAAAATAACCACATCAATTAAATGGAAATTAAACATTTTCCAGATTTTTGTGATTTACATGCTGTAGATAGAATTTTAGAAAAAATTTAAAGAATAAAAATTAAATTTGAAAAAATATACATTAAAAAATGATTATTATTGTTTTATTTCTTTTTAAATTGAGGCTTTCTTTCTGTATAATAAAATTTAATTTTCGGGTGAATAATAGGTAGTTCAGCTCTGTGTGTTGTTATAAAAGTAAAAGATTATGAAAAGTGACTTTACCTCAGATTCAATAAAATAGATTTTAAAAAAGGATCAGTGAGGTAGAGGAAAGTTATTAGTTTATTGTATGGTTGATTCAGAGGGAGATTTACAAACATGCCGCCTATAGACTGAATGATCAGCCGGCGGTCGGCCCGAGCCGCTGCCGTGCAGCCCATTACCAACTTTGAAAATTTGCCGCTGTAGACTATAGCCTAGCTAGCCTGTTTAGAAATCCGCCACTGGGTTGATTTTTTAAATTATTATTAGATGTACGATTTAATATTTCAGGTTGTCTTTTTAAAACTGAGTAATTAGTAGTAGCCTATGTTAATTATTTAATTTTAAAATGATTTGGCAATTGTTCAGCAGTCGGTTATTACGTAATATATATTTTAAAAATCATTTTTATGTTATAATTCAAGTTTGAGTTGTTAAATTCTATATTAAAAACTGATCCTGTCCTTTAAATGTTGAAAGCATTGTGTTTGGTAGAATAGCAAGCAGTATTGTTCTAGTCAGTTTATGAGAGAACAAAGACCAGCTGCAGAACAATGACATAATTAACAGTGCTTCTCTTTTCATGTTGTGATTGTATTGTGTAGTTTGAGATGGTTAATGAAAATTTTCCCATCTGAACTTTAATATAAGTCAAGGAAAATTGCTATCATAATAATAAAAATATAAAATTTAAATATATAGGTTTATAATACAATTTAAATTATAATAAAATTTAATTTTGTTAATATAAGATACACTATTGTTTTATAGATTATCATGTAACAAGTTTTAAAAATCCAGCAATGTAGGCATTATATCTTCAGATGTTATTATATTTTTTGGTTGGTCTTCATGTAAAATGAAAATGTGTAAAAAAAATATTTACCCAATGAATTATTTAATTTATGAAGCATTTAAAAACTTAAAACTAAGTACCAACTAGCTGATACCTTAAAAATTCCTACAGAAGATCCCCCTAGATGTCCATGGAAAGGGAGTTCAAAATAGGAGCTCAGATGCAAAAACAGAAATCTGCTGCCTGACAGTTTCAATCCATAATGTCTTGTTCCAGGTATCAATATTAATGAAACAAAAATCAATTTAAATCTGAATTTTCTTCTCAAATTCATCCCTTTAAATTATTTGGCTAACTACTACAGAATGCAGTTTAGCTTGATACTCAAAATTTTACCATAAGGAAAAAGAAGAGGGGTTATTCAGTTTAAAATTTTAATGAAATTAAAATGTTTGATTAAATTTCTAATTCTTTTATTGAGCACAAGAAACACACTTTTTTAAATGCTCAGTTTTGATGATTTATATTTGAAAAAGGCTGGGTTAGTTTATTAAGAACTTACAATTAACATCAAATTCATTTAATTAATATAACGGCACATTATTTGTAACAACTATCAGTAATATTATGGAACAAAACAGATGAAAAAATACCTTTTCAATTGACCTTGAAAAACTCAAATGGCAAAAGATACTTGACATACAGAGTGGCACACGAAATGATCCAACATTTGTTTTGCCAATAATTGTTTAGGATAATAATTATTAATGTGTTTTATGTTGGCAGAAATAACAACAAGCAGTTCATGAATATTAATTTTTTTCTCTTTCCGAGTGCACTGTTTTTATATTGCTCCAAGATGACTGACAAAGGAAGACTATTGAACAGTGCATAAAGAGTGTTGTTTTTTAATGAAATGAAAAGTGTGGTGCTTACACAAAGATGGTTTCATGTACATTTTCAAACTTGGCGGTCGCAATCCTTTAAAACAATACATAGACTTTATGAAAAATTTAATAGTAATGTTTGTTCTCCACAGAATGTTGAAGCTGTCAAAGTAGTGTTGCTGAGGATCTCGAGCAAATCAACAAGAAAAGCAGCATCACAACTTGGGATTTCTAGGCAATCTGTGCAACAAATTTTAAAAACTGATTTGCATTTATATCCGTACAAAATAACAGTGTTGTCTAAATTAACGTTTGACAACAAACATCAAAGAATGGCATTCGCTGAATGGGCTGTGAACCAAGATGTTTTGTTGAACAATGTTTGGTTTTCAGATAAGGCATATTTTCACCTAAATGGAGTTGTTAATAAACAAAATGTGCATTTCTGGGCTTTGAAAATCCACACATGCTTCATGAAAAGTTGCATCACACTCTAAGAATTATGGTATGGCCGCTATCTCAAGCATAGGATAATAGGGCCATTTTTTTTTTAACAGATGGTGAACATTATCTAAACATGCTGCATAATAATTTTGTTCCTCAGCTTCTTGCAAAAGGGTTTCAATTAGAAAATGAGTGATTCATGCGGGATGAAGCTAATGTTGTTTTAAACTTTCTGCATGAAACTTTTAATGCAGACGTAATTTCAAACTGATTTCCTAATCATTTTACATCTGGACAGAACTGACCCCTGAACAGTTCTGATTTGAATCCATGTGATTAGTTTCTTCAGGGATTTCTGTAGGGAAAAGATTTTCCCTAAACATGGGTACAGTGATGGAACTGAGAGTGCTAATCATTGAAGCGTGCAACGAGGTAATCGAGGATATGTGTCGTCATAGGAGTTCATTTTGAAGAAGTTGCTAGACGTGATGGTAGTCATATTGAACATGTGATAAGCAGAACATAATTTCCAGGTATATAGTAAACACATTGTATTTTACTTTTCTGTATTGCGATTCAAATAAATATTTTTAAAAAATCAAATGTTTGATCATTTCGTGCGCATTATTTATTATTTAAGTTATCATTTATCAATATTAGCAGTTACTTCTGACACAAATATTATTTAATTAAATTTTTTTGAAAAATTTTTAAAATTAATTTATCCATTTTTATTTATAAAATCCTTTAATTAACTGGATGGATATTTAACTTGCTTTTTTCAGATTTCAAACAAAATGTAATATTTTGTTTGTAACTTATGAAATAAACGGCCATGTATTTTTGTAATTAGTAAATTTACTAACTTTTCCATTCTTGTATAAAAGTCTTTAGCCTTATAAAAATGGATAGTTAGTAAGATATTCCATATCCAAAAAAAAAAATGTTCCAGTATTTGCCTTAGCAACCACAATCGAAACAATATTATAAGTTTTAGATCTTCATGAAAAGATTATTTTCATATGAAAAATGATTGACAGCAATAAATTAGATAATGTGTATAAAACTTCTTTCATTAATGTAACCAAAAAATTCACTGCACACAAAATTATGACATCCGTATTATTTTTATGCACCGTTATTTTGTAACAATTCCAAAAATTAAATATTTATTCAGCAGAAGTTGTTATAAAGGTAGTCTCTGATAAAATTCAATTGCCCTGTAGAATTTTAATCTTTCATAAATTTGGAAATAATTTGAGTGAGATTTGAGAAGTATGAGGTAACTGTAACCAGTTTGGAATTCAGAACCATGAAGCAAGATTACTGATATGAAATTTTTTTCGAATGTGAAACCAGTGTAAAAACATTATTTTATAGCAGAAATTGATTAAATGTAAAAATGAGAACTTATAAAATTTCCAATAATTTATTTGAAAAATGAAGAAGATATCTAAGGATAATTAATGGAACTACGTTTTTAGAGATCTATACTATTAAGCATTTACAAAATGAAGAATTTTTTCTCACAAAATGTGTTCTAAATGTTACATGATATGATTCAAGTAAGCAATCAAATTTTAAGAACGTGTAAAAAAATTTAGCTGTTTTAGTATAGTACACTAACCAGCCAATTTGCTTTATTTATTGAGAGAGGAAATGTCTGTCTAAATTATTATTTTTTTTATTTAAATGTACATGAAAACATTTTGTTATGAAAAGTAATAGAATACAGAGAGTAAGACAGTGTTTTCTGTAATTTGAAAGAAAAAATATATTTCATCTATATCTATAACAGACTGCATTGTTCAATACAACATTATGGATATTGACCTTTCCTTGATCCTTTACAACCCAGATTTTGTACCGTGCTGCTCAAATCTCAGATTTAGTTTTTGTGCTTATTGTAGCGACCAGCAACGTGTAAGAAGAGTTGAGCATATCAGTTGGAGTCATGCTGACTGTAAAGGTAGAATTTAGCCTTAGTTTAAGCCACAAGGGTGTGTAAACTGTGCACCCACTATGCAGTAAGGAGGATATGTATGTTTCTAAGGCTTGAGAGCTTAAATGAAGGTTTTTTTGTATGTTTAGTTCTAAATTGTTTTAATTGTAATAGTATGCATAAGTTTTTGATTTTCAAATCCACGTCAAGATTCTACAACATGGACTGACCAGGTATCAATCTATTGATGAAAGCGTGATTCCTTTCAAGGGGATGGGCTCCCTAAAACAGTATATGTCTGACAAACCCACAAAGTGGAGGTACAAAGTTTGGGTAAGGGCAGTTGAAAGGGGCTATGTGTGTGAGTTTGAAATACACCAAGGTAAGAAGAATAATAAAGTTGAAAAGAACTTGGGTCAGAGAGTTATCACAGATTTGACTGTTGACTGGTAGGAAAAGATTATAGAGTGTACTTTGATAATGTTTTTTACTCAATTCCTCTGATGATTTACTAGCAGCAAAATCAAATCCAAGCTTGTGGTACAGTAGTATATGAGAGAATTTTCCACATGAATGTTTTCCAGATGGGAAAGATATGGAACATGGAGAATCATACATGTCTATTAGGACAGGAATTGTTGCTGTCAGATGGAAGGGTAAAAGAGGAATTAACTTTCTTTCAAATTATCATGATCCAAGTGAACTGACTAGTATCAAAGGAAAGCATGATGGATCAATAAAAGTTGTCTCATGCTCTTTACTGGTGAAGGAATAAAATACTCATATGGGTTACGTAGTTAAGACTGATATGATTAGAACTACCTACGTCATTAACTGAAAATCCAAAAAGTGGTGGCATAGAATATTTTTCTATTTCTTGGACACAACAGTTGTAAACTCATATTTTCTTTACATCTAACAGCATTGGTTTGGGGAAGTCTTTACTCCTAAAAGAATTTCAATCGAGGTCTCTCATCGGAGTTCCAAGAGGAGATAGAAGAAGAAGAAGAAATCCCTCTCTGCAACCAGTAAACAAATTCAAACCTATTGTTTTGCAGGAAATAAGATATTTTGAATGTGCAATTTACCAATGAGATGTGCTCCTAGAAGATGCGCTCATTGCTCCACGAAGGAACAAGAGCGGTGCCGCTTAAGGTGGAAATGTGTACAACATGCAATGTAGCACTTTATCTGAATGACAAAAAAAAAATTGTTTTGAATCTTTCTACAAAAAATAAAGTGTTAATAATTACAAATATTTGTTCCTGAAACAAAACTGAATGAAATGGTTGTACTCATTTTATCTTGTTTATTGTCTTTTGTATTTTTAGCAATAAAAATGATTTTAATGTAGCATATTCTCATATGACCTTATTGCATAGTAGTATCACCATGATTCCACCCAAAAAACAAATACTACAAAAACCAAAAAAACTAATTATAAATAATTTATTTAATAATCTTAAGAACATAAAATTACTAAGAGTATGAAAAAATATTGAAATTCTAAATACATGCAACAAAGAGTGAAAGTGAAACTCCGAGGGTGTCAAATCTGCTGAGTGTAGAGGAGGGTATGGAATAGGTTCAAATTTCAACTTCAGAAGAATCCTGTCTGTTGCACATAATGTTTGTGGCCGAGCATTATCATGTTGCAGAATTTCAGCTCTCTGGATTGTAGAACATGACATTCTTCTACGAAGGTGTTTCCAAGTATTATACAAAATTACAGTCAACCCAGCTTCCAGGTTGTTAGTCATGTACATATGTTTGAAATCCTAGAACAATATCAAAATAATTTGTTTTAGAGAATTGTTTCAATTTTTTTGATTGTGGCGAACCACAGTGCCAATATTCCATACACTATTATTTTTCTTCTGTCATAATGATGTACCAGAGTTTCATCTCATTTCACAATATTGAAAAGGTCATCTTCCTTCACATTGTAACATTTCAGAAGCTGTTCACAATATTTCTTTTATTGTTGATTGTTTTTCTTCTATGAATTTGCATGGTACCCACTGTGAACAGATTTTACATTATTCCAGTTGTGCAATTATGTGTCCTACTCATTCTTTCAGTGTACCTATCATAGTGATTTAGTGAGCATTTTGAATCTGTTCCATCCTCTTCCTTTTGGTGCTTCTCATTAGTCACAGAAACTGGTCAACCGTTCAGAGAGATTCAACCTCAGTATACACTAGCAGTTTCTGATGTATACAATTTTATTACCCACCACTTACAGTACTTAAATCAACAGTTTCATCACCATAAAAAAATCATCTTTTAGACAAGATGAATGACACTAATGTTCATGTTTTCCAAGATTTAATCACTGCATGCTATTTTAGAGGTGTTGACTCAGAGACATACTTAACTCATACTATAACACTGGTGACTGACAGCAAATATGGGAGTGTAGATCAACAAGTTTTGGAATGTTAGTAGGGGAATGAAACTACAAGTTGCTTTTTTTGCAACTTTTTTCCTCCTATTACATTGCAGTGTGCAATGTATTTCATACATGCCTCGAGTATGTGTGGTTTTTACTTTAATTAAGTATCAATAAATTTTTTTTTCTCCAAAATGACATATCTTTGCCTTTTTATCAAAGTTTCTATCTCATTTAGCTCCATTTTTTACCAAACTGCTTTAATTATTATAGAATGAAAAAACACTTTTTATGTATATCATATATTTTGTTCTATAAAGTAATTTTTTTGTTTCATTTACTTTTTTCTTAGTATAACAGCATTAGCTCTGAAAAAGCAGCAATTTGGAAAATTACTCCTCTCCAAGCTATGTTTTACTGATTTTTTTTAATCCAAAAATTCAAACAGTGTAGTAATTTTGTGAGAATTTAGCCAAATTTTTATTTTTTTGGTGGCTGGACTAATAAATGTTGTTTATTTTTCAATTAGTAAAAGGTTGCACTACAAAAGATAACTTTTGTATTAAGTGTTTTTTTTTTCAGAATGCACCACCTGATGTAGTTAAAATTTTAGCTGGTAATAAGTGTGATGCTACTTCTCTACGATCAGTGACCACAGATAGTGGAAAAAAGGTATTTGTTCTAATATTATTTATAAACAACATTGATATCCAAGAACATTCAAATTTATTATTATTTTTATTATTATGACATCCTACTACATGCTTTATATATCTATTTTAATGGATAAGATAGCGAAAAAATA